>NC_092111.1:5117391-5417391 GCF_045679555.1 Salvelinus alpinus
ACAAACATATGGAAACCACATTTTTGACTCTGTTCCATTTTTTCCATTCCGGCCACTACAATGAGCCTGTCCTCCTATAGCTCCTCCCACAAACCTCCACTGTAGCACATATATGTCTTAGAGTGATGGACTGTGCCATCCCTGCGGCCTCCGTAATGGATTAGTCCACTGAGACAGGCACGAAACAGGTGGGTGTCTCGTGTGGCATAAAACAAAAAAATTGAGCCCTCAACTAAAAAAAAACTACAAAATCTCTGTCGAACAACAGCCTATCGACCAAACAACTGACCAGTCGACTGACAATTAGGGCTGACCCCATTTAATCTGCCTTGTCAAACAAGGCACTCATTTATTTCCCTCTGAATTCAATCCCATTGAATCTATAATGTTACTGAGTGTACAATTTGTAAACTAATAACGAACATAACTAGTTCACAGGACACTATAAAGAGCAGTTCTCTGTATCAAGACCGGCACAAAGGCACAAATTTCTAGCAACGGAAAGACAAGCATGAGACGCTGTGACTCAGCACTGTATAATCTCCCCATGTTTGCACATCCTGCTTTACACGCTTGTTAAACAAAATTAACTCAAAATTGGACCTCTTTCACACCCACCTCTGTGCTCTTACAGCTTCTGGTTCTAATTGATTTATTCCAAGCCCCATAAAACAAGTATATTTTTTATTGGATGTAACCTACTGTAATATAAACAATTTAATACGGGTGATCGATTTATTCATGATTTTTAAAATTAAATATAAATATGGTTTGTGGCGGTGTGGGTAATGGTTACACCTTTAGGGAACGTAATTTATGATAGGTAGGAATTAAATTATCTTTGCCAACAGTTACACATTCAGAATATACCTAATACATATAATATACATAATTGCACTGAACATACATAAATCTCCATGCATGACTAATTGGAACATAAACACTCAAGGGGGAATGTTTTTCTGTATTTATCAGTCTTGGAGGCTGACCCCTATCAGACTTGACCCCTCTCACACTTTAAAATGTGTAGTGTAGCCACGAAGCTCCTGAAGCAGTGACTGAGCATGCTCCTGACAGCCACCGAGGAGAAGTAGAAGATAATGGGATCCAGGCAGGCGTTGAGGGTACTGGAGAGCAATGCTACATCCCTCCAACTCTCGCTGTCTTTCCGGACGAACCCCACCACGTGGGATACGTTGTAGGGCCCAAAGCAGAGGGCAAACACCAACAGGGTGCCCAGTGCCAGCCCAATGGCCCGCAGGCGCCGCCGCCGCCCGATATTGGGCAGCCGAGACAGGATACGGATGAAGTTGACATAGCAGAAGGTGCAGACCAGGAAGGGAACGCAGAAGAGGACAAGGAATAGCTCCAGACGCACTGGGAGAAGGATGCTGAGCTGGTCTTTGGTGAAGTTCAGGTAGCACGTTGTCGGGGGATCGTCCATATTGGTCCCATTGCTATATATCCAGTGGGAGCAGGGCACAATGTACACGACGCTAAGGTTCAGTGATGACACCACCCAACATATGATGCTGGCCACCACAGCATAGCGTGGCCTGTGACACAGGGCGTATCTGATAGGGAAGGCCACACCAAGGTAGCGCTCCACACTCACCGCGGTCAGGAGGAGGGTGCTGTTGTAGATGGTGGAGTAGAACAGGAAACCAGTGACTGGACACAAGAAGAAGGGGAGGTTCCAGTTCATGTCATCAACAGCCTCCTTCATCTTGAAAGGCAGGAAAGCGAGAAAGATGAGGTCAGAGATGGTCAGGTTGAGTAGCAGGATGTCGATGGGGGCAGGTTTGCGGCGCACCTTTTGGCAAAAGGTGCAGAATGCCAGGATGTTGGCAGGTACCCCGATCAGGAAGGTGGCAATGTAAACAGACAGCAACAGATGAGTGATCGGCATGGCGATTAGCCTACTTCATCAGTCACAGACACTTGGAGACTCACGACACAACTGGAAAGAGAAAAGGGTGTGTTGGAATGTGTAACATCACTTGTGGGGCTGTTGCTGCAATACAGTGCCTTTTTCCACATTTTGCTGTGTTACTGCCTGAATTTAAAATTGATTAAATTGATATTTTGGTCACTGGCCTACACACAATACCCCAGAATGTCAAATGTCGACATTTTAACAAATTCATAAAAAATTAAAAGCTGAAATGTCTTGAGTTAATTATTCAACACCTTTGTTACGGCAAGCCTAAATAAGTCCAGGAGTAAAAATGTGCTTATCAAGTTGCATAATAAGTTGCATGGACTCACTCTGTGTGCAATAATAGTGTTTAACATGATTTTTTAATGACCACCTCATCTTTGTACCCCACACTTACACTTTCTCCACAATACTAACCTAATTGACAGAGTGAAGAGAAGGAAGCCTATAGAGGATACAAATATTCCAAATCATGCATCCTGTTTGCAAATTCACTTTTGTCCTGAATACAAAGTGTTATGTTTGGGGCAAATCCAATAGAACACATTAATTAGAACCACTCTACATATTTTCAAGCAGAGTGGTGACTGCATCATGTTATGGGTATGCTGGTAATTGTTAAGGACTGGGGAGTTTTTCAGGATAATAAATACATGAAATGGAGCTAAGCACAAGCAAAGTCCTAGAGAAAAACCTGGTTCAATTTGCTTTCCACCAGACACTGGGAGATGAATTCACCTTTCAGAGGACAATTACCTAAAACTCAAGGCCAAATCTATACTGGAGTTGCTTACCAAGAAGACAGTGAATGTTCCTGAGTGACCGAATTACAGTTGTGACTTAAATCTGCATTAAAATCTATGGCAAGACTTGAAAATGGTTGTCTAGGAATGATCAACAACCAATTTGAAGAATTTTGAAAAGAATAATAGGCAAATATTGTACAATCCAGGTGTGCAAAGCTCTTAGATATTTACCCAGAAAAACTCCCAGCTGTAATCGTTACCAAAGGGGATTTTAACACGTATTAACTCAGGGGTAAGAAAACTTATGTAAATGAGATATTTCTGTATTTTATTTTCAATACATTTTCACTTTGTCATTATGGGGTATTGTGTGTAGATGGGTGAGAACAAAAAGCTATTTAATAGTTATTCCAACAAAATGTGGATTAAGTCAAGGGATATGTATACTTTATGAAGGCACTGTGTGTTACTGAAAAGGTGTTCCATAAAAATATCTCATGAGATGTCCCACGAGATACTAACTTTCCAACATTATCTGTCAGCAGTAGGAAACACTACACGTCAGCCATCTTTTTGTCTGCTTTTGTGTTTTGATTTGATTTGATTGTTCACCTGTATAAAACATAAGCCTCAACTTTGGGGTTATTTATAAAACGTTAGTTACTGTTAAATGTATCACCTGTGTTCTGAATAATTCAGAATTTACTTAGAATGTTAACACGATATACATTAAAAGAGTGAATAGATGCTATTCAATATTAATTTCATAGGGGGTAAAAGTAGATGATACATTCTGTTGTGGTAAAGTTTTATGAATAACCCATCTTGTTTTACTGATACCTCATTCATACTGTAACTAATGTGAGAGGAAAAGTAAGTGTCAGTTTTCCAATGACAAACTCACCTCCACGGATCTTGAAAATCTGTATCCTCATGATCACGATGTCATCCGACTGGATCCTCAAATGTACTGGCAGCACAGTGTCTGCCGGATGCTGATTGTCAGATCAAATCAGAACACTCCTCCCTCCCTGCATTACCCACTGACAAGTGTCTGTGATGTGATATGCTGCGCAAATTTAATAAACTCCTGTCGCAATCTTTGTTCCCAAAGCTCTCCAAACATTGACTCTCAGCAACCCTTGAATGTTCAATGTAAGGTATCTCAGATATATTTACATGGAAATGTGTTGCAATCACATTAGGATCAGTGTAAAATAACATGGCAGATAGTTGGTCAGCAATGAAATCATTGGGCTTTGATTGTGAAAATATGAGATATTGAAATAATCTGGGAATAATCAGATGTTTCTGCCCACCAGACGGCAGAGTCAATCACATTTACACTGCACTCACTTTACAGGCTCATAAATGACTGAAGCCGCCGTCATATGTCAATGTTTGTTTTCAATTAGTGATAATAGAGAAAAGCAATGTTGTTACATAATGATATTGGTAAGTCTTAATAAGGAGTTTATTGGCACTAGGTTCTTATCTGCATAAGAACAAAAACAAGTTTTAAGATGAGAGTATCAAAACATGACAATAAAATGCATGCAGCATAGCATGAGACAAACTATATGCAATGACAACAATATAACTTTTCTGATAATAATACAAATAAAAAAATTATATATATTTTTTATATAATTAGTGCACAGTCGTCGACCACATGAATGCCTTCCTTGACTACTAACCAGTTGCACCATCGAAAAGGATCCTCTTCATTGGCGACTTTTCAAGCTGTGAAGTGTGCTCTTAACGCTGTTACAAAGGCAGTGTCTGAACTTGCTCTTTGCAGCAGAGGAGAAGTAGAAGACTATGGGGTCCAGACAGGAGCTAAAGGTGTTTATCAGGTTGGCTTGTCACACCAAGTAGTGACTTTGGACATGAACCCCACAACATCGGCGGGACACATTGTAAGACCCAAAACGCTGGTTTTTGATGGAAACCAGCAGAGTACCCAGAGCCAGCTCGATGGTACGCACGCGCTTCTGCCGGCGGATGTTGGGCAGCCAAGACAGGATACGGATGAAGTTGCCATAGCAGAAGCAGCAGATCAGGAATGGAATGCAGAAGAGAACTAGGAAAATTTCTAAATGTACAGGAAAAAGAATACTGAGCTGTACATTTGGTGAAATCTCCATAGTATTATGATTGGTAACTTGGAATTGCATTACGAAGACAACACTGCAGTGGGCAAGGGACAGGATCCAGAAACTACACAGGCCAACAGAGTGTAACCAACCCTGCCTGATGCTGTGAATCTTATGGGATAAGCGACACCAAGGTAGCGCTCCACAGTCACTGCTGTTAGGAGGAGGGTGCTGGTGTAGATTGTGGTGTAGAAGTAGGGCTGTGGCGGGGACCGTATTACCACCACACCGGCGATCACTAGTCATGAAGACAGTAAAATTCCATATGATCGTTTAGTCACGGTAATTAGGCTTCTCCAAGCTCTGATGCTGCTGATGGTCATTAGTATCCTACCAAACTTGCTAACTGCCTGGTACCTGGTACTCAGCACTCTATTGTCCCTCTAATCACTCTGACATCAATGCAAATGTAATTGAAAATCTAATCACACTTCATGAGAGCCCATGAGCTCACGTCGCGCAACATTTCTATAGGCTATGCGATTGAGTGAGAAAACAGAGGGATGGCCTCTATTAAAAAGAGGAGGCCTACTATATTTATTTATCAACTTTCCTAATATTAAGCACATTGCTTATCTTTACAACCGGAGAATAGCCTACCTGGCTGGCATGAAAATGAACCACAGGAAAGCGTCCTCCGTTCGCTATTTAAGTGCATAGATGACATTTATAGCTTACTGCCAAGTGTGCAAAAAAAATGGTGAGGGCTTTAGGTGCCAAGCCAAATTTCTTCAGCCTCCTGAGGTTGAAGAGGCAGTATTGCGCCTTCTTCACTACACTCTGTGTGGGTGGACCATTTCAGTTTGTCAGTGATGTGTATGCCGAGGAACTTGAAGCTTTCCACCTTCTCCCCTGTGGTCCCGTCGATGTGGATGGGGGTGCTCCCTCTGCTTTTTCCTGAAGTCCACGATCAGCTCCTTTGTTTTGTTGACGATGAGTGAGAGATTATTTTCCTGGCACCATACTCCCAGGGTACTCACCTCCTCCCTGTAGGCTGTCTCGTCATTGTTGGTAATCAGGCCTACAGTACCACTGTTGTGTCATCTGCAAACTTGATGATTGAGTTGGAGGCATGCTTGGCCACGCAGCCATGGGTGAACAGGGAGTACAGGAGGGGGCTGAGCACGCACCCTTGTGGGGGCCCTGTGTTGAGGATCAGCGAAGTGCAGGTGTTGTTTCCTACCTTCACCACCTGGGGGTGGCCCGTCAGGAAGTCCAGGACCTAATTGCACAGGGCAGGGTTCAGACACAGGGCCCCGAGCTTAATGATGAGCTTGGAGGGTACTATGGTGTTGAATGCTGAGCTTTAGGCAAGTCCATATTATGGCAAGAACAGCTCAAATAAGCAACGAGAAACGACAGTCCATCATAAGACATGAAGGTCAGTCAATCTGTATGTCTTCACTATTATTCTACAAAGTAGAAAATTGTAAAAATAAAGAAAACTGTTTGAATGAGTAGGTGTGTCCAAACTTTTCACTGGTACTGTATGTTTTGAATATTTATTTCTTGCACAGAATATAATATTTAAACTTTGTTACTATGAGGCATAGTAGATTGACATGGGCTAGTGCTTTTGTTGTTCGTGATCCAGCTTTGTTCAATTGTATTCTTCATACTATAAAATAATATAAAATAATTCCATGGAATTCTAAGCAAATCTTGTCTGCTAAATTAACTAATGTAGCCCACAGCCAATTTGCATAGCTCAATCAGGACCTAACATAAGGACAACTCAGAGTATGCTATTCTGTTCTTCTGAAATAGACTACATTTTCTTCATATCATGTTAGACCTTTCTAAAATAAATCATGGATTTATTGTGAAGGTGTAGGTTACATTACATATATTTATTAAACTTTTTAAAATGTAAATGTTCCAAAGGTCTGCATCAGTGGCTTGTAGGAAGCCAGGAGATGCTAAATGTGTTTATGTTAATTAACAGTCAATTACCGTGAGACCGACAATTATTTGCTTGACAATCACTTGCTGATGGAATTTCGTGACCACCACAGCCCTATGTAGAAGTTACTGGACACCGGAAGTAGTAGAGGTTATATTCCTGCTTTGTCGGCCGCCTCCATCTTGAAAGGCGACACGTTTGCGGCGCACCTTTCGTCAAAAAGTGCAAAATACCAGAATGTTGGCAGGTACCCCGATCAGGAAGGTGGTGATCTGGACAAATAGTGCAAAGCCGTCGGGAAAGTAATCTGCTGCTGTCGTGGGCAGTTACTGTCAGCGATGTTGTCACCACAAGTAAGATGATATACTGACTGTTCAACTCAAAACTATTGGTAGGAGCCTACTGGGAACAGACGTCAATTCAACATCTATTCCACATTGGTTCGACGTCATTTCATTGAAATGGCGTGGAAACAACGTTGATTCTGATGTGTAGTAACTGATGTGTAGCTACTATGAGTTGTGTTGTCATAGTTGTCAAATATTATTTACAGTATTATATTTTAGCAGAGTCCATGAAGTTAAACTTTTGAATACTCAAACTTAATATTCTGAAAATACTAACCTGAGGTATCAATGATTAGACAGGATACATTTGCACCTTCCACAATTTTCTTCAAACTCGCCTACTCAGTAGCCCAGATCCGCTAAGACATTATGGTAACCAGACAATCAGATAAAATTAAACAGTCATAGGCATCTGTCTTACACTGGTCTAGGGAGTTGGAAGTGGTTTTATTCAAGGAGGTGGAAAGTGAGTGCAAATTAGTCACGAAATGCAAAGTATCAAAAATCCAAACCAAAAAGAAGTACCCCTTTCCCTCTCCACTGGCTCTCTTTGGTCATAGTTATAGGACCTTAAGGCCCCTGTCAGTCATGACTCACCCTCCTACCTTTTTTGGAGAAAAACATATATATTGGTTGTCTACTATTGGTTAGGAGAGACTTGTGTAAAATGGCCCTTTTTTGCATTCAGCATTACGCCGTCAAAGGAAATATAGTATTCTTTCTAACAAAGATATCTACATATATTTCAGGGTGTTGTGTATCCCTGGAAGAAAATCTGAATTCATGTAAACATGAACGTTTTGAAAACATAGCTGGTCCCCAAAAAGTGGTCTATGTGGTAAGTTGAGCTGCGGGACAGGGTAAATTAAGCCACCTATACATTTCTGTACTGAATTAAATACATCTACCTTTTTAAAACCATGTCTATCTTTATTTCTCAAACACAATTCAACACAATCGCAATCGCTGTTTGTCCTGTAAGCATCATTTAACACAGGCTAGAGAGAATACAGTAGACGGCACGCGTCAAACGTTTGATTTATGACCCTATGTTCGGGTGACGTGTGCATGCCCATATTTGGTCATCCTGTCAGGGCATCCTGTTCCTGTTCTCACGCCTTAGAGTGAGTGTTAATTTATGCATATAGTGCATCTATTCCTTTGAAGCTGTCACGCTTTAGTTTGTGTTTATTTAACAAGATAGTGCATATATATATGTTAAAGCATGTGTATGCATTTGATCTATCCTGGGGTGTGTGTATGTGTGTGTGTGTGTGATACCTGGGCAATATGGATACGTACAGTATATAAAGATTAACAAGCATAAATACAGTAGATTTTTTTAGTTTTTCATGTATAAATTACAATATTTTCTCTAGATGACCTTTTTATTATCTCTAATTTCAAGAACTACAGGCAATTACACTAACTTTGGTCAATTACATGTAGTTTTTACAACTCTAAAATAATCTAAATGTATGTGTTGTGCAAAGTATTTTTATTCTCAGTCCACAGAATGGAACATGTATCATTGAACCATGATAATGTGAGTTACCAACGATATACACTATTAGTTTCTGGGAAATACATCCTTGTTTCTATCGCTTCTAGCATATTTATTTTGACCCCATTCATGAAAGCTCACCCTTCCAGGAAAACATAAGTTTGTTCCCCCACAACGTAGACCAGTTATAACAATCACATGTGCGGATTATGTCTGGATTTAGGACTAGCAGAGCATACCTATAAAGCAAAAAGCAAGGGGATGACAGTTGAGAAAATAGGCAAAATAATGAAAAATAATCGAATCCACAATTACATAATATGCAATGAACTACTGACTTTTTCATTGGTAAATCATTATTATAACCCAAATGAAACCTTTGGTTAATACGTGTCTACAGCTCACAAGTATTATTAAAAATGTGTAAGAAATTGAAATACTTAATATATGTACCCCATCTCAATTTCCACAAGAGACATATTCTGAACTTTTAAACAAAATGGTAAACTCTTTACACATACTTATGCTACTTTCACATAACAAAATACAATGTCAGTGTCAGTGTATGGATCCTTCGATGCTGTGGGGAATGTGTTATATCTTGTACATGTTCCCTCCTATAGATATTCCTTAACAACCTAGATCCTAGTACATTAGTAGTACATGACCGTGTAATAGTGTAGTACTACAGTACGGACCTGTCTTCTGGATATGTGTAGTACTGCATATAAAACATCAGTGACTCTTTGATTCAACAAAAGTTATTGTTCTCTACAGATTAACATAAACAATATTTCACTCCACTCTAAAAATATACTTTTGGATTATAAACATGTAAATATTTTTTTTGGGAAAAGGAATACTCAAATAGCCCCTGTATCGTCATGTCATATACATTATAACCCGAGGGGGTTCACAGTTGTTCAAATGTTGCATATACATTTTTTAGTATCTCGATATTGTGTTATATGTTGGAATGTCTAATAAACAAATATATTGTATACATTAATAATATTATTTTGTCAGAAATATCTAAATATAATAATAATAATAAAGTTGTATTATGCCGTCATGCCGACGATACAGTTGGTTGTGTACTCTATCGTCCGCTCTGCTGATCGTGTTCTATCTGTATTATCTACATTATGCTTACATTATTTTGCATAAAATCTTTATTGACCTTAAATTATTATTGAATACGTGTAAAACTAAGTATATGTTGTTTTCTCGAGTGTACGAAAATTATTCTAATGATTGAAGAGGATGTACCTAGTATGTTGTATTAGTATAGACGTTAAGCTGACTTTTAAAAAAACATATTGATGAGTTAGTTAATTAAGAAGCTGAATATAAAAAATGTGGCTTCTTACATAGAAATAGGTCAGGCCTCTTGCTCAATAGTACAAAGCAGATCATCTATGTTCCTACTGGTTCTAGACTATGTTGATATAATCTATATGAATGCAGCGGCCAATTCATTAAAAACTTTAGATGCATTTTACCGTCGCGACGTAACCTGAACGGCCATCTGCGGCCCGCTAATCGTTAGCTGTCTTATCGGCTGCTATCTGAGTAGGTCTATCGGACAATTGTCTTGGGTCACTATAACTATATCTAATTTGCCAATTGGATTGGTCCTCTCTACCCCACAGTACCCCACCAATCTCCCGACGGAAACGCACGAGGTGGCTAAAAACACACCTCGATCCTCTGCCAGCTTGCTAACCATGGCCCGGCTAGCTGTCTGTGACCCCAAACAACCTCACTACTCACTGGACCCTTATGATCACTTGGCTAAGCATGCCTCTCCTTAATGTCAATATGCCTTGTCCATTGCTGTTCTGGTTAGTGTTTATTGGCTTATTTCACTGTAGAGCCTCTAGCCCTGCTCCTTATACCTTATCCAACCTTTCAGTTCCACCACCCACACATGCGATGACATCACCTGGTTTCAATTATGTTTCTAGAGACAATATCTCTCTCATCATCACTCAATGCCTAGGTTTACCTCCACTGTATTCACATCCTACCATACCTTTGTCTGTACATTATACCTTGAAGCTATTTTATCGCCTCCAGAAACCTGCTCCTTTTACTCTCTGTTCCAGACGTCCTAGACAACCAATTCTCATAGCTTTTAGCCGTACCCTTATCCTACTCCTCCTCTGTTCCTCTGGTGATGTAGAGGTGAATCCAGGCCCTGCAGTGCCTAGCTCCACTCCTATTCCCCAGGCGCTCTCGTTTGATGACTTCTGTAACCGTAATAGCCTTGGTTTCATGCATGTTAACATTAGAAGCCTCCTCCCTAAGTTTGTTTTATTCACTGCTTTAGCACACTCTGCCAACCCGGATGTCCTAGCCGTGTCTGAATCCTGGCTTAGGAAGACCACCAAAAACTCTGAAATCTCCATCCCTAACTACAACATTTTCAGATAAGATAGAATGGCCAAACGGGGCGGTGTTGCAATCTACTGCAGAGATAGCCTGCAGAGTTCTGTCCTACTATCCAGGTCTGTACCCAAACAATTTGAACTTCTACTTTTAAAAATCCACCTCTCTAAAAACAAGTCTCTCAACGTTGCCGCTTGCTATAGACCACCCTCTGCTCCCAGTTATGCTCTG
This sequence comes from Salvelinus alpinus, assembly GCF_045679555.1. NCBI lineage: Eukaryota > Metazoa > Chordata > Actinopteri > Salmoniformes > Salmonidae > Salvelinus > Salvelinus alpinus. The sequence goes on from NC_092111.1 coordinate 5,128,609, forward strand.
GACACCATATGTGAACTGATTGCCCCCCATCTATCTTCAGAGCTCCTGCTGCTAGGTGACCTAAACTGGGATATGCTTAACACCCCAGCCATCCTACAATCTAAGCTTGATGCCCTCAATCTCACACAAATGATCAATGAACCTACCAGGTACCACCCCAAAGCCATAAACACGGGCACCCTCATAGATATCATCCTAACCAACTTGCCCTCTAAATACACCTCTGCTGTTTTCAACCAAGATCTCAGCGATCACTGCCTCATTGCCTGCATCCGTAATGGGTCAGCAGTCAAACGACCTCCACTCATCACTGTCAAACGCTCCCTGAAGCACTTCAGCGAGCAGGCCTTTCTAATCGACCTGGCCCGGGTATCCTGGAAGGATATTGACCTCATCCCGTCAGTAGAGGATGCCTGGTTATTCTTTAAAAGAACGGACTGGGGACCGTCGCTGGAGGCTCCGGACTGGAGGCCGTCGTTGGAGGCATCGTGCCATGACTCCTCTCTGGAGGCTTCTTGCCATGGATCATCACTGGAGGCTTCGTGCCATGGATCATCACTGGAGGCTTCGTGCCATGGATCATCACTGGAGGCTTCTTGCCATGGATCATCACTGGAGGCTTCGTGCCATGGATCATCACCGGAGGCTTCGTGCCATGGATCATCACCGGAGGCTTCGTGCCATGGATTATCACCGGAGGCTTCGTGCCATGGATCATCACCGGAGGCTTCTTGCCATGGATCATCACCGGAGGCTTCGTGCCATGGATCATCACCGGAGGCTTCTTGCCATGGATCATCACTGGAGTGAGGAGACGTATGGGCAGTCTGGTACGTGGAGCTGCCACAGGGCTCACCAGGCTGGGGAGACATACAGGAGGCCTGGTTCTGGCAGCAGGCACAGGACTCCCCAGGCTGGGGAGACATACAGGAGGCTTAGTTCTGGGCGCAGGCACAGGACTCACCAGGCTGGAGAGACATACAGGAGGCTTTGTCCTTGGCAGAGGTACCGGATACACTGGGCCGTGGAGGCGCACTGGAGGTCTCGAGCTTAGAGCCTGCACAACCCGTCCTGGCTGGATGGTTATCTTCGCCCTGCACATGCGAGGCGCTGGCACAGGACGCACTGGGCTGTGCAGACGCACCGGAGACACTGTGCATAGAGCCGGCGCAGGATATACTGGGCCGAGGAGGCGCACTGTAGGTCTGGAGAGTAGGGCTGGCACAACCCGTCCTGGCTGGATGCTCACCCTAGCCCGGCAGATGCGGGGAGCTGGGATGTAGCGCACCGGGCTGTGAACGCGTACTGGAGACACCGTGCGCTCCACCGCATAACACGGTGCCTGACCAGTACGACACTCGCCACGGTAAGCACGAGGAGTTGGCTCAGGTCTCCAACCTGACTCAGCCAATCTCCTCGTGTGCCCCAATTTTTTTTTTTAGGGCTGCTTCTCGGGCTTCCTCGCTAACCGTGTACGTCTCGCCGACTCCATTCTCCATTCAATTGAATCCCAGGCGGGCTCTGGCACTCTCCCTGGGTTGACCGACCACCTCTCTACCTCCTCCCAGGTTGTCTCATACTCCTGGCCACGCTGCTTGGTCCATTGGTGGTGGGAAGTTCTGTCACGGCCGTCAAAGGAACAGGACCAAAGCGCAGCGTGGTGAGCGTACATATTCCTTTTATTAAGATGATGACAATACACAATACAAAAACAATACACAATACAAAACAACCGTGAAGCTTACAGGGCATAAGTGCCACTAACAAAGTCAACTTCCCACAAAGAAAGTATGGTTCCCAATCAGGGACAACGATAGACAGCTGTCCCTAATTGAGAACCATACCCGGCCAAAACATAGAAATACAAAATCATAGACAAACAAAACATAGAATGCACACACCAAATCACACCCTGACCAAACCAAATAGAGACATAAAAAGGCTCTCTAAGGTCAGGGCGTGACACCTACCTGGTTAAATAAAGGTGAAATAAAAAAATAAACCACACCTACCCCACCAGACATGCCACCAGTCTTGTTATCACAGTCCCCAAATCCAGAACAAATTCAAAAAAGCGTACAGTATTATATAGAGCCATTATTGCATGGAACTCTTTTCCATCTCATATTGCTCAAATAAACAGCAAACCTGGTTTAAGAAAACAGAAAGCAACGCCTCACGGCACAATGCCTGTCCCGTATTTGACCTAGATAGTTTGTGTGCATGCATTGATATGTAGGCTACATGTGCCTTTTTAAAAAAAATGTATGTAGTTCTGTCCTTGAGCTGTTCTTGTCTATTAATATTCTGTATTATGTCATTCTGTTTCATGTTTTGTGTGGACCCCAGGAAGAGTAGCTGCTGCTTTTGCAACAGCTAATGGGGATCCTAATAAAACACCAAAAAATACCCTCCAAAAACTCGTAGGCGAACACCAATACTGTACATACAAGTGTGCTGTTGTTCTTTTCTGACTTGAAACTTGGGCCCTTGTCATGAAGAGGTCCGGAAATTACCTAAATCTAATTTGTCACGTGCACAGGATACAGCAGGTGTGAACAGTACAGTGAAATGCTACTTGCAAGCTCTTCCTCTACAACACGAGAAATAAAAATACATACGAGAATATACACTCTACACAAATAAGCATATTCCTTCCTACAAGCTCCTCTTACAATTTCCTCCAGATAAAGATGACCCTCACGGTTCTTGAAATAGATACACTGATAAGCATTATATTTGATTCTGACATGAATGACTTGATGAGAAATCTAAAAGATAGTTGGCAAGAAAAGCAATAACATTAGGTAAGGATAATGTCTTAATAAGGAGTTTATTGACAATAACTGATCACTAAAAAAGCATGACAAATTACATGTGTAATAACGCAGAGACAATATACTGTCAATTCAAGTGCAATGACCACAATGTGACTTTTCTGATACTGATTTTTTTCAAATAAATAATTTGTGCAGCAATTGCATATTGATATTCTGGCGTTTACAGTCTCAATAAGCATGACATAAGATTAGCCACAAAGACAAATTGGAAGCTTCTTTATTCCCTTTAATAACATATTTTAAAGTTTACCATTCTAATGCACTATTCTCATCATTACCCTCTGTACAGGTAACTCAAATTTTTGTAATAACCCTTGTGGGACACAAGCTAAGTTACCAGTAGTCTATAGCAGTTTTCAGATGGACAAATGCTATCAAAATGCTTGACCATGGTATCAGAATTCTAGATCACATTGTGGAAATACACAATTTCAATGCTTTGTGTACACTTTGTATGGATGGACAAAACTGATTTACTAGTCACTGATTCATCGTGGGGTGTAATTTGTCCCCCTTTTGGCAGCAGCGACAAACCTCTGGCTGGACGAATGGGTGGAGTCCATAGGGTCTGGTGTATTACCAGCATGGGCGGCTGTGGCCTTTGGATTGAGCTTAGCCTTGATTCGCTTCAGGTTGAGAGTGCTCCTAATAGCTGAGGAAGAGAAGTAGAAGACGATGGGGTCCAGACAGGCATTGAAGGTGGTGAGCAGAATGGCATTGTTGCGCCAAGTAGGGACTTTATTCTGCATGATCCCCACCATATGGGACACGTTGTAGGGTCCAAAGCAGAGGGCGAACACTAGCAGAGTCCCCAACGCCAGCCCAATGGCACGCAGGCGCCGGTGCTGGCTGATGTTGGGAAGCCTAGACAGGATACGGATGAAGTTGACATAGCAGAAGGTGCTGATCAGGAAGGGTACACAGAAGAGAACCAGGGACATCTCTAAGCGTACCGGGAGAAGGGTAATAAGCTGGACATCATTGAAATTCCCATAGCAGGTAGTGTTGTCGGCATCTTTGTCTAATTGCATTACGAAGACAACACTGCAGTGTGCAAGGGACAGAATCCAGAAAACTACACAGGCCAACTGTGCGTGGACAACCCTGCCTGGTGCTGTGAACCTTACGGGATACGCCACGCTGAGGAAGCGCTCCACACTCACCGCGGTCAGGAGGAGGGTGCTGTTGTAGATAGTTGAGAAGAACAGGAAACCAGTGACTGGACACAGAAAGTAAGGAAGGGTCCAGTTAAAATCATCAACAACCTCCTTCATCTTGAAGGGCAGGAAAGCAAGGAAGATGAGGTCAGAGATAGTCAGGTTGAGTAGCAGGATGTCGATGGGGGCAGGTTTGCGACGCACCTTTCGGCAAAAGGTACAGAATGCCAGGATGTTGGCAGGTACCCCGATCAGGAAGGTGGTGATGTAGACGAACAGCGCAAAGCTGCATGAAATGTAATCTGCTGGCCTCATATTGGCAGGTACTGTTAGCGTTGTTGTCACTACAAGAGAGAGAAGAGCATCATGAAATACTGACATTTCAACCCAAAACTATTGGGAGACAGCTATCTGAACGGAATTGCCCAACTAACATCTCAGATGACATTGTTGTCTCATTCACTTCCTGTCATTACTTTATTACCATGGAGATGCACCACAAAACAGTTATGCTACTTCTATAATGACTGTTCATTATTTCTAGTCACACAAAAAGGGCATTCTTAAAATGAACTAAGCTACGAGGTTATTTCCCCATAGTGCACACCCTGTTGTGTACTGTTTCATTAGCAAATCCTCTAGTGTCCATAGTTAAACGTATGAATATATAAACGGAATATTCAGAATATCCTAACCTTAGTTATCAATTATTACAGGGGATACATTTGCCCCTTGCACTTTTACTCTTTAAAAAAAAAAAATGTTATGGACATTTTAAAATGCACATTCTTCTTAGATTGAGGCCTCAAAATATCGAACCCACTTTATTCTTGTGTATGCTTCCCAGCATAGTTTGTACTGTAGTAGTAATGCTTGTTGTCTGTTGAGAATACCGATCAATCGCGCACTCTAGGAACCAATGTCTCGTACTGGAATTCTCTTACTGGAGTTGCAAGTGTGGTAAACTTCGTCAACATAACACAATAAAGCCCCTCTGGGATGAATAAAGTTGTATTCAATTGAAAAGTACTACTCTAAATGACACCACAATTAGACACAAAAAAGGGGACTTCAACACAATATGGGACCCCTTCTTGACCAAACCTTGCAAATTCCCTGAAGTGTCAAAATCATTTTAATTCTTTATTTTCATTAAAGGAGCATTTGTCTTATTTGCAGCATATTTAACAAAGGCATGCATAAAAGACATACACATTACGGTACAGGTCATTTGCATTACACAAAAAATGTGACCCCATACTAAGATATTACATGGTAGATTTATAATTGCACAGTTCTGCATGAGTAACAACGTATTTTTTTAATTGAAGTGTTTGAAGACTATTTTCAGTATCTCTTGTACAAAGGTCATGGATAACGGCTATGGATAAGGACTGTGAACCATGTGGCCTTTGCTAAACCATCCCTCACTGACGGTACTCTCAAATAAAAGTAAGAAATTATTAAAGTGAATTTACTCACCAAAGAAGGCCTTTTCCTCAGTCGTTACCATAAATGCACTTCAACTGACCTCAACTTTTTTATACACACATTAGGATGTATCTATGAGGAGGAAGTGACTAACATGAAAATGATGAAATGATAAACTGTTTGAGGGACTTTCACTGAATGCTTATAATATTTGATCAACATTAGGTACTCTCAATTAGGCCGACTAATAAGGTAGATCATTTAACTGAAACACTGAACACTATCACGTTTGAATTTATCAAGTTATTCATAGTGTCTCTCTTAAATGGGACTCAGAAGAAATATACACAACACTTGCTCAGTTTATGTTTTATTCAGGCATTTCTCTTGCACAAGGAAGGTAGTGATTTACATGTAAATATTGCAAAGTCAAATCCTCAATTAGAAGCAGGTTCTATAAACAAGTAATGCTCAGTTAATTCACATTTTGAGATTAGAGAAACCTTCATTACAGTCAAAACTGTTGCTGGTTGAGATTTCAAATGTATTGATTCTCAGACTGTCAGATATAAAATGAGGACATGTTTCTGATTAACTTCATGTTCAGCAGAGTTTCAGATCAGAATTAGAACATTTTACATTCATCTTCGTAAACTCCTTAAAGCTCCCAGTGTAAGCTGTAAATAACAATCAATAAAATGATGGTTCTATTTACATGCATCTGTTTAATACCACTTGCCCATTGATCAATTATCTCCAGAATATTTTGGACAGAGAATTGACAGGGCATTTCTATCTATCTCCATACTTTTTAAGACACAGAAAGATACCCAGTTTCTTACAGTAAACCAAAAAAATATACCAGAATACATTCAGACTTTTTATATGAATGTAACTTTTTAACAATGGCTCCATTGTAATTAGTCAGTTGAAATAGTCCTCCTGCCTTAGCTGCTGGTGGCGCAACCCAGATCAGACCATCACAGTAGAGGACTCATCACTGGCTCAGCTCAGATAACCTTTGGTCAGTTTTCCACGTCTCATCTTTCAGCCTCTCAGTTCATAAGCCACAAAGGTACTTCATATGATCACTGTGGTTTGTTATGTAGAACTTTCTAAAGATTTCAGAGCATAGAAAGCATACAGTATCATGAGAACACAATATATTATTTTTGTCATCAATAATTGTGCAGATTTCTAGACTGTCACTTGTTCCAACCTCAGCTCTGCCCATTTTGAGCATTACCAGTCCTATTTCTAAGTGTATTCCACATCAGCCTCAGTTCTCCACTTAAATTTGTCCTAAACTATTTCCTTTGAGGTCCACTCACATGTCTTACATGTCTTGTTTGTGCAGATTATTCCTGACTTAACTTGGAAATGTTTGCTCCCGTCTGTCTGTCGGTCAGTGACGCCACTCCCCTCACATTAGCCAGAGGGTCCCGTGTGATGGTTTTGCTACAATGGCGCCCCTCTGTCCGGCTGTATCTGCTGGTCCTTCCACAGAGCCTTCCCATGAGGCCGCGGGGCGTTGCCGGGGAGAGCATCAGCATGACCACAGGCTCCAGGAAGACGTTACAGGCACTGGACAGCATGGCCTCAGTCCTCCAGTGGACGTTCTCCTGCAGCACAAAACCCACGATGTGTGAGGCGTTGTAGGGCGCGTAGCAAACCACAAACACAGCCAGCGTGGAAAGGGCCACGGCCAGGACGCGCCTCTTCCCCAGGACGGGCAAGCAGGACCGCCACACCAGGGCTACGCAGCGTAGCGTGCAGAAGGCGGTAATGGCCAGTGGCATTAGGAAGAGGAGGAGCGCCATCTCCAGGCGCAATGGCAGCAGCAGGTCCAGCTGGTCCTGGGTGAAGTTCTCGAAGCAGACCGACACATTATGGCTGGAGGTGGACACGAAGCCGCCCCCGCCTTCTGCCACCAGGCCCAGACTCAGGTGCAGCAGTACCACTGCCCAGAGGGCAGCGCTGATGAAGCAGGAGATGCGGCCCCGCCGGTACAGCTTGTAGCTGATGGGAAAGGCGATGCTGAGGTAGCGGCCCACCGTCACAGCCGTGAGGAAGAGGCAGCTGCCGTAGATCGAGGAGAACAAGAAGAAGCTGTAGACGGGACAGAGGGGCGACGGAAGAGCCCAGTCCTGGAGGAAAGTCTCCAGGGCCTTGACGGGCAGCCAGGCCACCAGTGCCAGGTTAGCCAGGCAGAGGTTGAGTGCGTATACTACGTTGGGCGTGGCACCCCGCTTGTGCGCCTTGCGGACGTACACAAAGAGCACCAGCAGGTTGGAGGGGAGGCCCAGCAGGAACGTGAAGGAGTAGACCATCAGGGAGAGACAGTCCTTGACGGGCACTTGCATCGCTCCAGCTCACACCTCTTGCTCAGGAGTTCAGGAGCATAGGAGGCACTGCATCAGAAGCAACTGAAGTCTCGATTCTGCAAGTAAAATCATTTGAGATGGGAAAAAAAAAAAACCACACCAGTCCTGTGGCAGACGTAATGGATGTTAAAAGTAAGATCTCTTAAAGCGACTCGGTTGAGAAAAAAAATCCAAAGCACATACAGTGAATCCTCAATGCGCAATCACAGATCCTCTCCTGTTCCTCAGTCCTCTAGCTTCCATTTGTGGACAGCATTCCTCTTGTGAAGTTGCAACGCGCATCATTAGGATGGTTCCCACCATGTGAGCACATCATGCTTTAGCAAACCCCTCTCTCCTCCACACACAGGCTTCGCACTGAGCGAGATAGAGCAGGGAGGCAGAGACAACCCTTTGGTGACAATAGTATAGAGAGCGGAAGTGGGGTGATACTGGCGTGTGTATATGTGTGTGGGCATGAAGGGGCAGGGTGCAGCATGACAGGTAAACAGATATGGGGAGGTGCCCATTCAAGCAGAAGTGTATGGCATTTGAGGCACCAGCGTGTCTTAATGGCCCCCAGGATCGGAGACGACAGCAAGGCAGCATCTGGACCCTTTAGTGAAATGATTCAGAATAATTGGGCTTGTCAGGAAGCGCATGCCCATCCAGCCACAGCGCGGCCACTCTAAATTAACATGAGGGTCAGGCAGTAAAGTCATAAAGTGCCACGGATGATGGTCATCGCGTGGGAGCAGGGTAGTAGGGCTTTAGGGTTGGGCGCCTACTTTGTGACACAAGGGAGATTCTCTATGCTTTATAGCAGTAGGAAAACAACCTGGTTTATTTGTATGTGTGCGCTTGGGTGTGTAAGTGACATAAATTACTCTTCATGGAAGAGAGAAGATTAGAGAGAGGTTGGATAGTTGTGTGTGCAAATAAAAACGTCATCGGTATAGAGTTTTATCATAAAGAAAAACAATTTCTCCCCCAGCTTTGTTCAAAGAAGAAAACCTGAAAAAACAGCTATCCTTATCTACATTTATGTGTAAGAGCACTATGGGCCAGTTCCCTGAACACAGATAAAGCCTAGTTCTGGCCTAAAAAGAAGGGTCAATGGAAAATCTCCATTGAAATCATTTTTGGGTCCAAGCTAAGCTTAATATATGTCAGGGAAACCTGCCCTTAACGTTTTATTTGTCTGAATTGGTTTTTAAATTAGCCTTTTTCCTTTATTGAATGAAACACGTGGTTTGGTAAGAAGAATGTCCCTCTCCCCACTGGTGTGATTACTACCTCTGAGGGTTTAGAGCTTGGGAGTATGGCTAGACAGTACACTGTCCTTCTCTCAGCACATACCAAAGCTGCAGGCTAAGGTTAAGTCTAGACTTGATTTCCTCTATTGTAATCACTCCTCTTTCACCCCAGCTGCCAAACTAACCCTGATTCAGTTGACCATCCTATCTGTGCTAGATTACGGAGACATCATTTTTAGATCAGCAGGTAAGGGTGCTCTCGAGCGGCTAGATGTTCTTTACCATTCGACCATCAGATTTGCCACCAAAGCTCCTTATAGGACACATCACTACACTCTATACTCCTCTGTAAACTGGTCATCTCTGTATACTCGTCACAAGACCCACTGGTTGATGCTTATTTATAAAACCCTCTTAGGCCTCACTCCCCCCTATCTGAGATATCTACTAATATCTACTAGTCACATTCTGTTAAAGGTCCCCAAAGCACACACATCCCGGGTCGATCCTCGGCTAGCGACTGGAACGAGCTGCAAAAAACACTCAAACTGGACAGTTTTATCTCCATCTCTTCATTCAAAGACTCAATCATGGACACTCTTATTGACAGTTGTGGCTGCTTCGCGTGATGTATTGTTGTCTCTACCTTCTTGCCCTGTGCTGTTGTCTGTGCCCAATAATGTTTGTACCATGTTTTGTGCTGCTACCATGCTGTTTTGTCATGTGTTTCTGCCATGCTATGTTGTTGTCTTAGGTCTCTCTTTATGTAGTCTCTCTTGTTGTGATGTGTGTTTTGTCCTATATTTTTATTTTCATAATCCCAGCCCCCGTCCCCGCAGGAGGCCTTTTGGTAGGACGCCATTGTAAATAAGAATTTGTTCTTAACTGACTTTCCAAGTTTAATAAATGTTAAATAAAATAAAAATAACAAAAATGTGAAAACACAAAGGAGAATGAAATGTATCATTGCTGTTGGTTTGGTTTCGACAGCACTGACACAAACACACGCACATAGGTATGATCGATAGAGAGCAGAGAAAATGGAGTGTGATGTGTGCAATGCGATCTGTTAATTGTGCGGTGTGTGTACAGATGTGTGTGTGTGTACAATTTGATCCCTCTGTTGTCACTGAGAAATATAAATTAGCAGGTGTGATTTACATAAATTCACTGATAGCCTGCAGTTCTCTTTCACTATTGCTCACTCAAACACTAAAGCACCAGACAGAACAAAAGTCCTACTACTTTAGGTCCTAGTACTACAACATTCAAATGTAAAAAACAATCTGAAACTCAGCCACACAAAGCAACAGTTGTTTTACAGTATGTAGCTTAATAACACAAGATAGATATTGGTCTCCACTACGACATACAAGTGTATCTGAAATACAACCGTAGGCTACACCTAAACTATAGTCTAACGTATGTGTACACCTGCTCGTCATCTTGTTCCAAAATTATGGGCATTAATATGGAGTTGGTTCCCCCTTTGCTGCTATAACAGCCTCCACAATTCTGGGAAGGCTTTCCACTAAATGTTGGAACATTGCTGCGGGGACTTGCTTCCATTCAGCAACAAGAGCATTAGTAAGGTCGGGCACTGCTGTTGGCCGATTAGGCCTGGCTCGCAGTCGTCATTCCAATTCATCCCAAAGGTGTTTGATGGGGTTGAGGTCTGGGCTCTGTGCAGGCCTTTCAAGTTCTTCCACACTGATCTTGACAAACCATTTCTGTATGGACCTTGCTTTGTGCATGGGGGCATTGTCTAGCTGAAACAGGTTTGGGTCTTCCCCAAACTGTTGCCACAAAATTGGAAGCACAGAATTGTCTAGAATGTCATTGTGTGCTGTAGTGTTAAGATTTCCCTTCACTGGAACTAAGGGGCCTTGCCCGAACCATGAAAAACAGCCCCAGATCATTATTCCTCCTCCACCAAACTTTACAGTTGGCACTATGCATTGGAGCAGGTAGAGTTCTCCTGGTATCCGCCAAACCCAAATTCGTCCGTCGGACTGACAGATGGTGACGCGTAATTCATCACTCTAGAAAAGGCATTTCCACTGCTCCAGAGTCCAATGGCAGCAAGCTTTACACCACTCCAGCCAACGCTTGGCATTGCGCATGGTGATCTTAGGCTTGTGTGTGGCTGCTTAGCCATGGAAACCCATTTCGTGAAGCTCCTGCCGAACAGTTCCTGTGCTGACTTTGTTTCCAGAGTCAGTTTGGAACTCGGTAGTGAGTGTTGCAACCCGAGGACAGACAATTTCTACTCGCTTCAGCACTCGGCGGTTCTGTTCTGTGAGCTTGTGTGGCCTAGACGTTTCCACTTCACAATAACAGTTGACCGGGGCAGCTCTAGCAGGGCAGAAATTTTATGAACTGACTTGTTGGAAAGGTGGCATCCTATGACGGTTCCACGTTGAAAGTCACTGAGCTCTTCAGTAAGGCCATTCTACTGCTAATGTTTGTCTATGGAGATTGCATGGCTGTTTGCTCGATTTTATACACCTGTCAAGAACGGGTGTGGCTGAAATTGCCGAATCTACTAATTTACACATACTTTTGAATATATAGTGTATATAGAAAACATGTTCTATGTTCTGCACAGCACTTGTGGCTGCACTATAAATATTGAGAAAAATCTGTCTTCTTCCTCCTCTTTAAAATATACCATCTGACACAAACAAGCACATTTGGAGACATTACAACAGGCTGTTAGGGTGGTTTATTATCAATGATTCTCTTTCCTGTGCGTGTTTACCTTGTTTTTATCTAGCTACCTCCTCGTATGATACAAAGGTCACATAAACCGTATGATACAAAGGCCTAATAAACACTATGCCCAGGACTCTGGATCAAAACAACCTCTTTTGGACTGCATGCCAAATGGCACCCTATTCCCTATACTGTATAGTTCAAATTTTGACCACAGGGCTGCGATCAAAAGTAGTGCAGTATATAGGATGCCATCTAGGACGTAGTCTTGGCCAAACAATGCGTGGATAGACAGGGGATAAACAGGGTCATTAATGCTAACGCTCAATATACATGAATCACCTTAAAACGTGGTTTATGGAATAGGTTAGGTAGTTTATTTCTTAGGAGCACAATTAGACCCTACACTACCACTTCCAAACTCCATCCCCAGGTAGCAGCAGCAACTGGTCAGGTGCTGTGCTCTGCCAGAAAGTCTTGTCAAGTGTTGATTGTGCAAAGGTGTGAGGATGTAGCAGCTTGCAGAGCTGCGAGGCTAATGGATTTTGATGGCCACGAGGTTTTAGTTTGAAACTTTTGAGCATGCCATTTTGTATATATACACACCATATACAGTTGAAGTCAGAAGTTTACATACACCTTAGCCAAATACATTTAAACGCAGTTTTTACAATTCCTGACATTTAATCCTAGTAAAAATCCCTGTCTTATGTCAGTTAGGATCACCACTTTATGATTTATTTCAGCTTTAATTTTTTTCATCACATTCCCAGTGGGTCAAAAGTTGACATACACTCAAATAGTATTTGAAATATTGACTTTAAATTGTTTAACTTGGTTCAAACATTTCAGGTAGCCATCCACAAGCTTCCCACAATAAGTTGGGTGAATTTTGACCACTCCTCCTGACAGAGCTGGTGTAACGGAGTCAGGTTTGTAGGCCTCCTTGCTCGCACAAGCTTTTTCAGTTCTGCCCACACATTTTCTATAGGATTGAGGTCAGGGCTTTGTGATGGCCACTCCAATACCTTGACTTTGTGGTCCAAGCCATTTTGCCACAACTTTGGAAGTATGCTTGGGGTCATTGTCCATTTGGAAGACCCATTTGCGACCAAGCTTTAACTTCCTGACTGATGTCTTGAGATGTTGCTTCAATATATCCACATCATTTTTCTGCCTCATGATGCTATCTATTTTGTGAAGTGCACCAGTCCCTCCTGCAGCAAAGCACCCCCACAACATGATGCTGCCATCCCCGTGCTTCACAGTTGGGATGTTGTTCTTTGGCTTGCAAGCCTCCCTCTTTTTCCTCCAAACATAATGATGGTCATTATGTTCAAACAGTTCTACTTTTGTTTCATCAGACCAGAGGACCATTCTCCAAAAAGTACGATCTTTGTCCCCATGTGCAGTTGCAAACCGTAGTCTGGCTTTTTTATGGAGGTTTTGGAGCAGTCGCTTTTCCTTGCTGAGTGGCCTTTCAGGTTATGTCGATATAGAACTCGTTTTACTGTGGATATAGATACTTTTGTACCCGTTTCCTCCAGGATCTTCACAAGGTCCTTTGCTGTTGTTCTGGGATTGATTTGCACTTTTCGCACCAAAGTACGTTCATCTCTAGGAGACAGAACGCGTCTCCTTCCTGAGCGGTATGACGGTGCGTGGTCCCATGGTGTTTATACTTGTGTACAATTGTTTGTACAGATGAACGTGGTACCTTCAGGCGTTTAGAAATTGCTCCCAAGGATGAACCAGACTTGTGGGGGCCCACAATTTTTTCTGAGGTCTTGGCTGATTTCTTTTCATTTTCCCATGATGTCAAGCAAAGAGGCACTGAGTTTGAAGGTAGGCTCGAAATACATCCACAGGTACACCTCCAATTGACTCAAATGATGTCAATTAGCCTATCAGAAGCTTCTAAAGCCATGACATCATTTTCTGGAATTTTCCAAGCTGTTTAAAGGCACAGTCAACTTAGTGTATGTAAACTTCTGACCCACTAGAATTGTGATACAGTGAATTATAAGTGAAATAATCTGTCTGTAAACAATTGTTGGAAAAATGACTTGTGTCATGCACAAAGTAGATGTCCTAACCGACTTGTCAAAGCTATAGTTTGTTAACAAGAAATTTGTGGAGTGGTTGAAAAATGAGTTTTAATGACTCTAACCTAAGTGTATGTAAACTTCCGACTTCAACTGTATATGTATATATACCAAAAACTGAACACAGTTTGCTTTATCTTGGCCAGGTCGCAGTTGTAAATGAGAACTTGTTCTCAACTGGCCTACCTGGTTAAATAAAGGTGAAAACATTATTATTATTATTTTTTTTAAATAAGCCGCATGGAGCTGCCCCTGGACCCAGGTAAAGTTGCTGTCTCTTGGAGCACATGCTTCCAACAAGGTCCGCATACCCTGAATTCTCACGTAAATGCACACATTAAATCAGGTAACAGACCATTTAGCTAGGCCTAGGACCCCTAGACTTAGCGAGTGAAGCAATGTCAGTAGGCATGCTAGCTGGTTTCTTAACACATGAGCGAATCAGATGTGTTTCTTGAACGTGATCACATTCAGAGACGCAATCTGCCTCCCTGAGGAACTACATATTTGGGTCAACCTGTCAATTGGGAAATTATTTCATATTAATCTGAAAAATTACCATGTATACTGAACAAAAATATAAAGGCAAACATGCAACAATTTCAAAGATTTGACTGAGTTACACTATATAAGGACATTTGTAAATTATTAGGCCCTAATCTATGGATTTCACATGACTGGGCAAGGGCGCTGCCATGGGTTGGCCTGAGAGGGCATAGGCACATCCACTGGGGAGCCAGGTCCATCCAATCAGAATACATTTTTGCCTACAAAAGGGCTTTATTACAGACATACTGTAAATAAAGTCCCCAGATGATCCCACAGGTGAAGAAGCCAGATGTAAGGTCCTGACGTACTGTCAAATTCTCTAAAACGACATTGGAGGCGGCTTATGGTAGAGAAATAAATTAACAATACATTCTCTGGCAACAGCTTTGGGGGACATTCCTGCAGTCAGCAGGCCAATTGCAAGCTCCCTCAAAACTTTAGACATCTGTGGTATTGTGTTGTGTGACAAAACTGCAACATTTAGATTGGCCTTTTATTGTCCCCAACACAAGGTGCACCTGTGTAATTATCATGCTGTTTAATCAGCTTCTTGATATGCCACACTTGTCACCTAACTCTCTATAGTCTTAATGTACACATACATTTTAGCAATATCTATGAAGCAGAAATAGGCCCTATCAGATACTAAACAACAACAGAGAGCCCTGTGAAAGCAGACAGGGTGTCCCCCCCAAATGGCACACAATGGGCCCTGGTCAAAAGTAGTACAGCACTATAAAGGGAAGTGCTGTTTTATAGGAGTCAATACAGAACAGTGCTATTGTTTCAGGCCTGGCCATATGGTAATGCTACACTCCTCTCTCCCTCCCCCAGGCTTTATTTTATACCTGTACCCTAGTGACTCATGTCCTCCCTCAGCTGCTGTGATGCCTGCATCGTCTCCTGTGCTTGGGCCATGTTGTACTGGCTGAACTGCTCCCACTGCTGGGAGGTGGTGGAACTGCAACAGCAAATGTACACATACAGGTATTTTACAGGTACATTCAATTAATTTGAAAGGCAAATGGTGGCATTGCAGAAACTATTTTGATGAGTTGAGTGCCTGGTGAATTAATATTGTAGCTAGTTACAGACATGCATATGCACGTAAGGATTACAATTGTACGAGGTTCTCATTGACAACACATAAGTAGGTTTGATCTAGATATCCTGCTCCGAATTTCAGAAGGTCTATTATTTCTTTGTATTGTATGGTACACCCTCATTCCAGCACACCTTATGGGTATGCGCAGGGGGTTGGGCTTCAGAGAATCTCAGATGATGTCACAGTGAGTGACAAGCAGGACAGGTCAATGTCTTGGGCCTTGTTCTGAATGTCATGGGTCAGCTGCTGCCGGGACTCCTGTAGAAGACTGGAGAGAACAGCCTGAGACAGCAAAAGTACTGAGACAGCAAAATATGTGACATCTTTCATCCTCCTTTTTCGCTTCTGTTTCACTCTAACAGTGGAGCCATCCCAAATAGCACCTTATTCCTAGTGTACTACTTTTGACCAGAGCACATGGGACTCTGTGCAAAAGTAGTACACTATAAAGGAAATAGAGTACCATTTGGGACTCAATCTTGGTCAAATGGTTTCTTACAACAGCTCCTCAAAGGCCCTGTCAATGCGCTGCTGGAGCACCCTCTGTGCTCTGTCGATCACCTCCACCAGGTCGCTGACTAGCTCGTTTCCAGGGCGACCCTCCCTCAAGGTCAGGCACTCCACCGTGACCATCCAGAGGCACTGTGATGGCCCGCTCTGTCTCCTCCTTCCCCCGAGACAGCGCACACAAATTCACCTACGCTGTACTAGAAAGTCAATACATCACCCCAAAACCTGGCCTGTTTTTTTACCAGGTACATTGAAACAACTGCATACCAGATTAATACTAATTTGAAATTGAATTGCAAATCTCATCAGGGTTAAGGCATCCATCTCTTTGCCCAATTCCTGTGCGCAGGATTCCAAAGTCTCTCTCTAGCGGGAGATATCCCAGATCCTATTACTCAGCCTGTCACTCTCATCCCAGTTAGTCTGAGAGAGGGATAGGGGGAGAGATATAGCGAGAGAGCGATGACAGGTTAGAGAGAGGAAAGAGAGATGGCATGAATACGTGTGATGAGAATAAATAATAGTCCATAACAGTTAATGATATGAAAACTAACTTTGTAGAGGCCAATGTTACAATTCAGTCACAACGTCAAGCAAGTCCTTACTGAATTGGTTGTTTCATTACATAGTCACAACATCTTACCTTGCTGGTTGTCTCATTGCGTAAGGTCCTCCCTTCCTGGCGTGTCTCATGTGAGATGTGTCGCCTCTGTTCTGCTGTGTCAGACATCAGCTTGTTACTGGGGTCCCAGTCAGACACACTGTACCTGAGCCCAGGCTTGGCACTTAGCGTGGCCATGATACTCACAGCGTCACGGGACTAAAGGAAACAGGTGACACACACAAATATGATGAGACTGGAAACAAGTTGATGGACCCTGATCAAAAGTAGTGTACTATAAAAGTAGTGCACTATAAAAGTAGTGCACTACAGTGCACTATAATAGTAGTGCACTATAAAACTAGTGCACTATAGGGAATAGGTTGCCATTTTGGATGCAGACTATGTTTACATGGGACAAGTATTGACAAAACTGACATTTGATATAACGTGATGTCCAGGGAGGTTGTGGGAATCAGAGGAGGCTGGTGGGAGGAGCTATAGAAAGACGGGTTCATTGTAATGACTGGAATGGAATAAATGGAACGGTATCAAACACAAACATATGGAAACCACATTTGACTCTACTCCATTCCAGCCATTACAATGAGCCCATCCTCCTATTGCTCCTCCCACCAGCCTCCACCTGTGGGACTACAGTGCTGTCTGTGGTGAGTAATGATCTGGTCGAAATCATCATTTACTTGGAAGTGCATTTCCACCCTCTCTACCCAATGATAAAACATACTACTCACTCAAGGAGGAAATGAACTCGGTATAACCTCTGTTTAAAAGCAGCCTTTAGTTGATTAAGACTAGCTTTAAGGCTATATGAAAACTTGGGCTAGTGTGCACTGCAAAGCTCAATATTACTTATTACATTAACTTCAGTATGAAACAGTCATTATGTTGAATAACTCATTCCCATTCGTGTAAAATGTTGAACAATTCATTCCCTTTCATATAAAATGGCCAAATATGATTGAGCCATGACAGTAGATCAATGCACAATATTGGAGGGCAATAAGACAATGTCTGCAATTTAGCTTTTCTATTACTCTACTTTTTTCCTCAGAAAAGATACTAGGCCTAATCAAATTGAAATTATAGACAAGCTAGTCTAAGGGGAAAGGTTACTTCGCTTAATTCAGCACACATTACATTTACATTTACATTTAAGTCATTTAGCAGACGCTCTTATCCAGAGCGACTTACAAATTGGTGCATTCACCTTATGATATCCAGTGGAACAACCACTTTACAATAGTGCATCTAACTCTTTTAAGGGGGGGGGTGTTAGAAGGATTACTTTATCCTATCCTAGGTATTCCTTAAAGAGGTGGGGTTTCAGGTGTCTCCGGAAGGTGGTGATTGACTCCGCTGACCTGGCGTCGTGAGGGAGTTTGTTCCACCATTGGGGTGCCAGAGCAGCGAACAGTTTTGACTGGGCTGAGCGGGAACTGTACTTCCTCAGAGGTAGGGAGGCGAGCAGGCCAGAGGTGGATGAACGCAGTGCCCTTGTTTGGGTGTAGGGCCTGATCAGAGCCTGAAGGTACGGAGGTGCCGTTCCCCTCACAGCTCCGTAGGCAAGCACCATGGTCTTGTAGCGGATGCGAGCTTCAACTGGAAGCCAGTGGAGAGAGCGGAGGAGCGGGGTGACGTGAGAGAACTTGGGAAAGTTGAACACCAGACGGGCTGCGGCGTTCTGGATGAGTTGTAGGGGTTTAATGGCACAGGCAGGGAGCCCAGCCAACAGCGAGTTGCAGTAATCCAGACGGGATTACACACAGACTATGCTAATTGTTTGTGGTAATTCACATCAGGTGTGTGAATAATGGAAAATGCCTGCCGTCTTGTATTTATGGTGCTTCTGTTTAATAGTTAGCCTAATGAATTGGTGTTAATTTGATATGGAACCTAAGTAGACAAATGTATTCCATTATTCAAAATAGCTTTGGCATTATCGCACAAAAATGTTAGATTTACTTACCCAAAGTTTCCGAATATTCTGCAGTGTCTACACCGGTGGTTCTGAACTTGTGTCCAAAGCCGAAGGGCTGGTTTCCTCACCAACTCTTGTAGACAGTCTCCAGGTAACAAACAGACGCAACCAATCAAACACGACTACTAAATCATTTAAATGCCATGGCAACATTCAACAAATATTTTAAGGGCTTTAGTGATTGACAGTCTCTGTAACCGTCAGACGACGCAACAATGTAGCCTATCTACATCATACTGTGGAGCGCTCTGACTGTCAGATGACGCAAAAAGGTAGCCAAATAGAATAGTTGTCGACAGATTTGTCTCGGGTAAAGAAATGTCTCTACTGTATCCAGTAGCCTAGACTACATAATTCTGCTACCCTATTCATGCTTTTCTTTTCAGTGAAGCTAGCTGTGGTCTTACTCTAGTTCTACATAATCTACAAGAGTAATT
The DNA here is from genome assembly GCF_045679555.1 of Salvelinus alpinus. Classification (NCBI taxonomy): domain Eukaryota; kingdom Metazoa; phylum Chordata; class Actinopteri; order Salmoniformes; family Salmonidae; genus Salvelinus; species Salvelinus alpinus. Next base: position 5,147,680 of record NC_092111.1, read on the forward strand.
TAAATGAGTTACTCCATAATAGAATCATACACATTTGTAACTCCAGCCAAGGGCTTAACTCTGTGTTGCATATTGGGGGGATCCGGGTCAATGGGTCCCAGGGTCACCACCCTTCTAGGGTGATTACTATGTTGCACAAACATGAGTGCTTTCCTCCCCATAATTTTGGCCTTCAAATGTGTTTTCCAAACATAAATACAGTGCATTGGAAAGTATTCAGAACCCTTGACTTTTTCCACATTTTGTTACGTTAGAGCCTTATTCTAAAATGGATTAAATAAATTAAAATCCTCATCAATTTACACACAATACCCCATAATGACAAAGTGAAAAGAGGTTTTTAGAAATATTTGCACATTTATTAAATGTGACCCGATTCAGGAAACTAGACGTATGTCGTAAGTCACGACTTCACAGGAGAGCCTTTTGAACGTAAAAATATATTTTTTAACAAAAAACGTTTTTTGGCAGAAATGCCTTCTCGAACATGTGAACTTTCATGTGCCTTAATATCAAATGTGTATGTCATCTGTAAATACGAATAAAATTGTTAAATTATGAGCCTAGTTGGTTTAGCCACAAGTTTCTATGAACTTTTATGGTACTTTTTAGATTTTTCGTCTGCCTGCTGTGGCTGCGCTTTGTTCCAATGGATTACTGAACAAAACGCACTAACAAAATTGAGGTTTTTGGACATGAGTGATTTTATGTCCATTATGGCATCTGCTGAGGGATTACTTCGTGCTCCATCCCCAGTTGCTCTCTCGTCAAACAGCATCCAAACAGCAGATGTTTGTGGAACTACTGCTGGTGCTTCTGCTCCCTCTTCTTCCTGTTGCCCTGGTGCCTGACCCAGCTGACTGCTGGGGCTGTCCCTCCCTGCTGCTGAGGTTATTCTTTGAAGAGCCTCATCAATCGCTCAGGCACCACTGAAGGCTAACTTCTTAAACCTGGGGTCAAGTGCAGCGGTTTCTGATAGCACGTGATTTTATTCCATTCTGTGGAACTTTCTGTCCATTGATGAACATAGAGTGTCCAACTCTGTCACATGTCCTGTGGTTACCTCCCATTCCTCATGGGTCAGAGCATCAACAGGTGCATTGACCATGGCCAGGGTAGAGATGATGGCATCCTTTGACTCAAGAAACCGCTTCAACATATAAAATGTTGAATTCCACCTTGTAGTGCAGTCTTGTTTAGGCCTCAGCTCAGGCATCCCCATCTGGCGTTGTGTAGACTTCAGTTTTTCAGCACCTACTGTGCTCCTGTGGAAGTATACCACAACTGCTTTCACTTTGTCCACAGTGGACCTCATCACCTTCAGAGCATCTCTTACAATCAGGTTGATTGTGTGGGCAAGACATGGCTGATGGGTCCATTTAAACATTTTCATGGCTTTGGTTATGTTAGCTGCATTGTCGCTAACACAACAGACCACTTTTCCATCTACTTGCCATTCTCTGGCTACTCTCAACAGTTCCTCTGCCAAGTTCTCTGAGGTGTGTCTGTCGCTGAACTCAAAGCAGTCCAGAAGACAGCTAGACATCGAGAAATCTTCAATGAAGTGACATGTAACCAACATGTAAGAAGTGGTTACCCTTGATGTCCAGCAGTCAGTGGTAAGGCAAACTGCAGTAACTTTATGGACTATTTCCCGCACTGAAGCCTGTGTGCTCTTGTACAGTTGTGGAATAAGGGATTTTGAAGGGGGTTTCCTGCTTCGAATTGTGTACATTGGATTTAGACTATTGCTATAATTTCTAAAACCTCTGTCCTCCACGATCGAAAATGGCTGGAAATCGGTGGCAAACATTTTAGCCAATGCAATATCAATTTGGCCTTGTTTTGCTACAGACAGATTTGGCATAAACTGGTCCATAGAAGTCTGCTTTGCTGTGAGTCATGGAGTAGGCCTACTTGACTGAGTGGATACATCTCCTCCACGTGTGGAGGTGCTGGCTCCACCACTATCACTAGCAGGCCTACTTGACTGAGTGGATACATCTCGACGTGTGGAGGTGCTGGCTCCACCACTATCACTAGCAGACCTACTTGAATGAGTGGATACATCTCCACGTGTGGAGGTGCTGGCTCCACCACTATCACTAGCAGGCCCGCTAGTTTCTCCAAGCTCCGCTACAGCTAGCTTCACAGTTGGGTGCACAGTTCACATATGCCGGTGTAGGTTGTGCGTATAACCGTCTTTATATGAGATTTTGTTTTGGCATTGTCTACATTAAAATGCATCCAAATGTTACTGTGCTTCCGACTCATTTTCCAGCTGTTGTTTTCACAGCTGTCCTTCCTCTCTCTCCTCGGTTGCTAAGTGTGTAACTGTGTGAGATGGCTCAGCCCTCCCTCACGCATCTTTGGTTCATTGGTTGACACTGCGTGTCTGATTGACAGGAACAACAGGTGAGGCTGTTAGTCTGAGCAGACAGTCAGAACGAATGTGTGTGCGCTTTGGAGCATTTAGGCCTATATTATTTTATTTCTTTTTTCGTTCTTTGAATTAGTTAATTCTATTCATTTAAATCTTTAGATTTTTCACGTCTTAATTATTTTATTTTTTTAATAAATAGATTCGGCTCTTCTGATATGCGAGCCGGCTCCCAACGTTCACCTACAAGAGCCATCTCTTAGAGCCGACTCGTTCGCGATCAATCCATCACTAATCTCCAGTTTAGAGAATATCAGCTCGTGAGAAGTCAAGTGAGAAAGCTCCAGCCATCGTTGTGCTTTCCCACCAGTTTGTGTGGTGCGTCCTTGTTGATATGCAAGTCCATATTTCATATCTTTCAGGTGTTTGTCTGAAGATGCACACTGCGACGATAATGTAATTTATGGTTATGCTAATTCGTCGTTTCTACTGAGAGCTAGCTGTTGCGAGCGGGCTCTCTCTGTTTTGGCTGTCATATTTCACACATTTAACCCTGTATTTGTAAAGGAAAATGTCCCCCAGTGCGTCTTGTATTTGCCCTGTAATTGTATAGGTGTATGGCACATCATTATATGGGTATTACATTGTATTTGACTGTTTCGAGGTATTGAAGTTAATTGTGCAGTTGTAGCCCTGTACTGAAGATGGTGCTATGCTTTGTAGCACATGTGCAGCGACACCACGTTGATCTTAATTAGTGCCGTCACAGTCATGTTGAATTGCGTTGTATGGTCCTGTATAGCATTACGTCATCATAGTCACGTTATCGCCATGTGAATTGTTTATAAGAGATGTGAATTGGAGATTGTATTGTCATTCACTGTTGTATCTTTATTTCTCTCTTTACTTGCAGACCAAACACACTTTGGTTGAAGCGTGTTGCCAGACCAGTAAGTGCCTTTTCCCATCCATACTACATACACTGTGCATTTCCATGCCTGTGCATATTCAGCGTTATTAAACCACCTCAACTGGAATCCTACCCGTCTGTCATCTGTGCCCTTTACCGGCACACGGGAGCGAACACAAAGTAAAACCTAACCTAAAGAATGTACAGTTCACCAAGTCCTCACTTACACAAATGAAAGCATGACGTTCGCATGAAATTGACCATCCCTTTAGTGTAGCAATCAATTAAAACGTATGTGCTGATCCACCATGGGCTCACTGCCTCAGCCATACTTGTCAATCTGTCATCAATATGTCCACTCCTATTTCTAGAGTTTATTTCAGGATCTCGACAAAACAACTTTTATGTCGTGATCATGAGAAATAAGTAGCTACGATGGGAAGATCATTTCCAATCCATCATGGTATATTATTGAGGGGGTCAAATTGGTTTGTCTCAAATATTGGGGACCTTGACCTCCCCGCAAGTTACACACCTGACTCCAGCACAGTTGAAAACCATATCTCAGTCTGGCTAAGAATGAAGCAGATAAAAGACTGCAAGGATCAACATCCATTGTCAATGAATACACCAACACAGATTTCAGACATACAGTATTTTAATTAAAACAATTAAATATGACAACCAAATAAAAAGGCTCAACTTAGGACCAGGATCAGACAAAAAAAAATGTATTTTACATATAATTTCACTTCTAAAAGTGTCACAATTTCATAAAACAGGCAACAAAAAAATCTAGCGCATACTGTTACCGAAGCAATTTGTCAGTTGTATCTTATTAAGTCCGATATGCAGCCAACCACAATAGAGATGCAGGGTTTGGAGATTTTTTCAGAGGAATCCTTTCTTAGGCAAGCGGGCACTCATGTGGCACAACTGGACCACTGCACATTGTTCTCAGTCTATACACCTCTAGCTGTAACACGTCAAAGCTCTTTCCATAAAGATCTTCAGAAGAAATGCTTAATGCCAGAGCAGTGGTTCTAAACAAAATAGAAATGTATTTCTGTCTAGCCGAGAATAATGGTTGGGCTGCTTCCCAAATGGCACCCTATTTCCTATATAGTGCACTACTTTTGACCAGAGCCAATAGAGTACTATAAAGAGAATAGGGTGGCAGTTGGGACGCAATCCTGGTGTAACCCAACAGCCGGTTGCTCAGAGCCTAAAAGGTCACATTGTTTATTGCTATTCACTTTAGAACATACCATCACTTAACATCTACTAAATGGTTAAAGGGAACCAGGGGTGAGAATCCCATGCATTACAGTAAACAGTTTGCCACTAGGGAGGCAGTCTAAAATATCCACTGTAGTTATTAGATGCAACATTTTTTGGTTGTGCATTGTGAGTGCCTGCCCACCTTATCATCCCCACAAGCTTTTTTGGTCCTGACACCTCAAAACTGATTGGTTCTGCATATTGTTGTGTTCTTGGCATACAGTATGTCAGTTTTTACACGCAGACAGACACCCATGCGCACACATACATGCACACGTTGGACAGTATTGTCATGTATCAATATATACGTATCAATGTAGAGAGGGACATATTGCCCTCGATGTTTTGAAAGTAAAGATATCTTCTTTGATTTACTTGTTTTCAGCACCATCAGAAAAAGGCACGGTCTATGGAGTATTGTCCAAGGATGAACCTTCAACCCTTTCCCACAAAAAAACTTTGAGAGATGCGCGCACACACACACACAAAATCAGACAAAATGTCTCAGATGAAATCAACACTCAAATGGAGGTCACATTCACTACCTGTTCTAGTAGACCAGGCTGTGAGATGAATGGAATCTACTGAATGGAAGCTAGGCTACTCTCCAGGGATTATTAGTTCAATGAACAGAGAGGAGGGTGATGGGGAAATAGGGGGAGGTTCATCCAATCAGTCACTACAGAACAACACCTGCCCCCCCCCCCAAAAAAAAATCAACAATCCCCCCGCACAGTAGGTCATTTAAATGCTACAGATGTAGCTTCGGTACGACACGCTTTGCTTTAACATGGAACAAAAAAACACCACATCAGTCTATTGCATTTGGATTATTATTAGTGACCATATTACCATTGTCTTCTATATTATATTATCATTATTGTTCTATTTTTATAGAATTTGTTAGCAAAAATAAGTGTTCATTATAATATACAAATATATCGCCATTTCAGAATTTGAAATGGTTTAGAACAACACGAAAAGAAGGCATCTGATGTCCAGCGTTTAGAGAGGGGAGGGCATCACATGGAGGAGCGTGGTTGAGTCCCAAATGCCACTGATTACCTACATAGGGCTCTTGACAAAAGTAGTGCACTATGGGCCACCCCATTCCCTACATAGTCCACTACTTTTCCCCAGAGCCCTGGTCAAGAGCAGTGCATTATAGGCAATACAGTACATTTGGAAAGTATTCAGACTTTTCCCCACATTTTGTTACGTTACAGCCTTATTCTAAAATGGATTTTAAAAAAAAATACAGGCTGGATGGGGAGCATCGCTGCACACATATTTCCAGGTCTCTCCAGAGATGTTTCATCTGGTTCAAGTCCGGGCACTGGCTGGGCCACTCAAGGACATTCAGAGATTGTCCCGAAGCCACTCCTGCGTTGTCTTGGCTGTGTGCTTAGGGTCGTTGTCCTGTTGGAAGGTGAACCTTCACCCCAGTCTGAGGTCCTGAGCGCTCTGGAGCAAGATTTCATCAAGGATCTCTTTGTACTTTTCTCTGTTAATATTTTCTTCGATCCTGACTAGTCTCCAAGTCCCTGCAGCTGAAAAACATCCCCACAGCATGATGCTGCCACCACCATGCTTCACCGTAAAGATGTTGCCAGGTTTCCTCCAGATGTGACGCTTGGCATTCAGGCCAAGGAGTTCAATCTTGGTTTCATCAGACCATGGTCTGAGAATCTTCAGTTGCCTTTTGGCAAACTCCAAGCAGGCTGTCATGTGCCTTCAACTGAGGAATACTTACGTCTGTCCACTCTACCATAAAAGGCCTGATTGGTGGAGTGCTGCAGAGATGGTTGTCCTTCTGGAAGGTTTTCCCATCTCTACAGAGGAACTCTGGAGCTCTGTCAGAGTGACCATCGGGTTCTTGGTCACCTCCCTGACCAAGGCCCTTCTCCTCCGATTGCTCAGTTTGGACGGGTGGCCAGTTCTGGGAAGAGTCTTGGTGGTTCCAAACTTCTTCTATTTAAGAATGACGGAGGCCACTGTGTTCTTGCAGACCTTTTTTGGTACCTTTCCCCAGATCTGTGCTGACACAATCCTGTCATGGAGCTCAGACATTTCCTTCAACTTACATCATTTGGATTTTGCTCTGACATGCACTGTCAACTATGGGACCTTATATAGACAGGTCTGTGCCTTTCCAAATCATGTCCAATCAATTGAATTTACCACTGCTCAATTTCAAGTCTCATAGCTAAGGGTTTGAATACTTATGTAAATAAAGTATCATTTTTGTGCAAAAACCTGTTTTTGCTTTGTCATTATGGGGTAGTGTTTGTAGATTCACGAGGAGAAAATCTATTTTAGAATAAGGCTGTAACGTAACAAAATGTAGAAAAGGGGCCTGAATACTTTCCGAATGCACTGTAGGCTGCCATGCGTCTCCGCTGTATTATCCCCCAGCCTCAGAATAATGCTCCATTCGTAAACCAAGTGGGAATTTACCACATACAACTGGGAAAATCCACTTGAATGGCCCTCCAACTGCTAATTACTAGTGGGAAATGTGTCCATCCTGTGCTCCCACATGGTGACCTCCGTCACCTACTAAGGAAATAACCTCGATAACAGCATTTTCGGAAGTTAAATGCAACAAAACATTTTTAAATAGCAATCTATTAATATGGTTTTTGAACACTTTCATTTGGGTTTGCAAGCATGAGAGCTGTACTTTTAATTGATGGTTTACGCAGCTTGTTAGCCATTAGCCAATTGGCATTTCTCAATGAGTTCAAAGCATGTGAATGCATCCCACTAGTATTTACGACTTCACAACTGGTAAATTCCCACCTCCCACGAACGGCAGCATAAGTCCCCCCCCCCCCCCCCCTCCCCCTCCTAGATGCAAAACCCCGCCCACTGGGCTCTAGAGGTCAATTCCGTGGCATCGTAGAGAGATAATTCCTTCCCGTTTTACTGCTGTACAGACATATATTTTTTTAAATCACACAAGCAGGGCAGCTACACATTAGCCCACAGTTACAGTTGATGAGATCATACCTACACTGTTCTTTAAGTAAAATCAAATGCTGGTAATGTCTGACATCTTGCCGGAAAGTGTACATTTTGCTGGGACTTAATTCACACCTACAGTTTGGCCCCCGGGGTACTGATGACTAAAAGATCACACCCTCTGGGAATTAAAGCATGTCCCCTGTATCATAAGTCCTCTCCTGTTACACCAATGAAGCTCATATTGTCTGAATACAACAGAGGGGGGGGGGGTTCTACTACCCCCCCCCCATACTGCACCTCTCAGCACCAGGGTATGTGTCTCACCTGAAACACATGTATCTTTAAGTGCAGTAAATTGTCCTATATTTTTTATAGGCTCTCTTTGTACGAATATATATGAACAAAATAACACGTGGTATAGCAGCTAGTTTGGTTTCTGGTAACACGTAGCTATAGGACAATGAGTTTGGCAGAGTGCTGTCCGTGCCACAACCCTGTCGCTTCTTTTGCAGTGAGAGCAGGGATCAACTGTGTCCCAGTCGGACAAGGCTCATACCACCCATGCTTCAAGCACCATGCAGATGGACCCCAGTCCTCCCCCTCACAATCCCACGAGGCACATTGAGTTTCGTCTCGTTCCAGTTTGACCAAACCCAAAAAGGCCTCACCTGGAGGATACTGCACAGCAAGGCAAAGGGAGAGAGACAATGCCCTTCAAAATGTGACAAAACGGCTTGATTTGACATTTGAAGGCTTACTTTGAACAGTGCAAAATGAGTCCTACCGCTAGAGGGTTCAAATGAACGACACAGATCTGTTAGCTAACTGTCCCCACCTTCAATTGATCAGTCTACATGAAAAAATTATTCACATTAAAAATGAAATCATGAAACTGAATCCATGCAGCCATACACGCTGTGCTCTCTTACCCCAGACATTCCCAGACAACATATCATGCTTACAGTAATGCCTGGATGAGATTATTTGACTGTATAACTAAACTAATTAACTGATCTCAGAGGAGCTCCAACTAAAATTAGATACATCCTTGGTCTTTGAAATTCTTCTTTCCACCTACAACGGGCACATAATTCACTCCATTTACTAAAAAACACGTATGGTGTCATGTCACCCCCACATAACCCACAACATAACCATTTGTGGCATCAATCCTTGCCCCGGTTTACATTCTTTATCCGTTATCACCTGCCCATATCCGATCATAATGGCCCAAAAATATCAACATCGGTAACCATAGAACCCCTTTTTATGCATTAACGACTTATTGCACTAAAAAAGGTGTGAAATCAGTTCCTTAGTTCAAATTTGACAAAAACAAAAAACGAACAGCGCTCTATTGCTGAAAATGAATGATAAATAAGATGAATCTCAAGTCACAGAAGGAGGAATAAAACAAAGATAAAGTGAAATCTATAGCTACCACAGTGAACTCTGTAAAAGTTCTGAGTAGGTCCATGGTGCGGCCTGGGTTGATATTCTAAAAGTACGACAAACAGCTGTATAAAAAAAAAAAAGCCTTATGATATTGAAAGAGATTGCCGTGTTAAACTCTGACAGGCGCAATGACTGCAAGTAAATCACCATTGGCTTAAAAGAGAGCAGAGTAACTGGGCGAGCAGCTTGCTCTATGAAAAAGGGCATAGCTGTGATTCACGAGCGTTCTCGACTAACAGGCATCGCCATGGCAATCAGACTTCTACAGAGACGCACATATAACGACAACAAGCTAACGAAGACATTTAAAAAGAGGTACATTTATACGATTGAACACGGACAGGCAAGTCATCATATCAGCACTGGATTGAGGAACAAGACTGATCCTCACTGGACCTGCTATGTCCCCACCCACCCCCTTATCAATTCCCCCATCTTGTCTTCTACACTCTGGCATTTTGAAAGTAAGACAAAGCAAAAGTTGAGCACAGCTCAAGGAGCAGTATCAGAGACGATCCATTAATTAAAAACACAGCAAAGGAGAACAGGCTGGGAGAGGATTGGCTGGTTTCATATTGCATAACATTGCGGTACTCCCCTCTGGTTGTTGTTACCCTTAGCGGCTTGGCATCCCCTCATCAGGACCAGAGCTGCGCCAGCCCAGAGTCCGATATGCGATGGCTGACCACCCACTAGGACACAGAGGCTGATAGGGTGGGGTGTTGGGAGGGGTATTCTACCTCTCAGGCGAAATACATAGTCCTCAGTGTGTCGTGATGAATCTGAACAGCCTTGGCGAGGGCCGTGGGGTCTCGGCCGTTACTCTGCCCCGAGACGTGGCTGCCCTCCGCACTGCGTGTGTTCAAGAGAAGGAAGTGAGGAAACGAGAAAGGGAAAAGGACAGAAAGAGAGGGAGGGAACATTTAACTTGAATGAACTTGAATATTATTTTAGGATCAATACATGACATCGGCCTCCAGTTTCTTCTTACCTGATAAACAGCACGAGACATTGATTTTAGCCCTACAGAGAAGTATACCGATCACACCGAAATGAACCCCCCCCCCCCTCACCTGTCATGTTCCTTGTCCACCAGGTGGTAGCGGGCGCGGAAGGCCACCAGGTGGGCGTAGTAGGCTGGCGCGGGGATGGAGACAGAGCGGGTGCAGCGGACGTAGGTGTGGCACAGCTGGTAGGTGAGCAGCTGGAACTCGTCGGCCGTGAAGCAGTTGTCGTCCCACAGGACGTGGTAGTGGGAAGGTCTGCTTGTACCCTGGAGGGAGAAGGCGAAGTCTGTAATACCACAGGAACAATGCCGGTTCCATGGAGAGAATACCAGCATTGATTCAACACTGACAATGAAGTGTAGTGGAAAGCAATAGAGGCCGACGAACCTCTGAGAAAGTATCAATGACGGCAAGAGTCGACATTAGGGAGAAATAAGCAGGATATACTACCTGAACCTGTCCAATAAGAATGCTGACTTTAGTATTAGAACGTTTTCCCTATTGAACACAACCCCGGTATGAGTCTTGACACACACCTGTATTCCTGCGTGGCTGCAGAGGTAAAAGTCAAACTCATAGGGGTGAGTGATATCGGTGTCCACAGTGGTGCCTGCAGGAATGTTACCACTTCGTCCAACCTGCCAAATAAACAACACCCCATTTAAAAACTGTTCAACAACCAATCTAAGCCTAGCAGATAAAGTCAATCATTAAATGTACAAGGCGAGATCCATGGCACCGCTTACCCGCTCATTGCGGTCCGCACAGAAGAGGCGTGTGTGGTGGCGTTTCTGCACCACGATGTAGGTGATGCCCGGCTGGTACTCCTTCTCCAACATGATACAGGCTTCCCTGATGGCCAGCAGCTCGTAGTACAGCACCTGCCACACAGAGAGAAGTCAACTCACCAGCAAAGAGTAGCAAGCGGTGAAGAATTCAAGTTTAAGGCTAATAGTCGATGAAGAACATTGCTATTTGTAATAAATGTATTTCTCAACATAGGGACATCATTTGGCTTGGCTGTACACTTTAAATGAGAGATTGAAGGGGAACATAAGTATTTTAACTAACCTGTCTGAACTGACCCTCTGACACGCCATCCCTGTAAAATATGATTCTGGTTGGTTTGTAGCGGGTGGACTTGTAGAACTGGATGAGGAGCTCCCGCACCATGGAGGCCAGGTCCTGGATCACCTCCTGTCTGGGTCTCTGGACCCTCACTGTGGCACAGTACCTGCTGGGGTGGGCGTCCATACTGCCCACCACCTGGATAGGGACAGAGAGAGGGAGATGGTCAGAAACATGACTTCTGACACCATGTTTTCAGAAGGCTATTGTAGGGGTCTATGTAACAAAACAAACGAGTAGATTACCAATGTACTAGATCCATCAGACTCCATGACAACTAGATACACAGACAAGGCAGTGTTTGTGAGGGAAGTGGAAATGGAAACTAGAGTGACAGGAAGAGACTGACCGCTGCGATGGATGGCTTCTTTCCGTCTCCGGCTGGAGGGTGAGTGACGTCGGCCCCCAGGAAGATAACAGGCTGCTGGAACACGGAGGGACTGGGTGGAGAGAGAGACAAACATCAGACATATACTACCGTCCAAAACTTTGGGGTCACTTTGAAATTTCCTTGTTTTTGAAAGAAAAGCAATTTGTTTGTCCAATGAAATAACATCAAATTGATTAGAAAATTTGAACCCACAAATGCTGATGCTCCAGATACTCAACTAGTCTAAAGAAGGCCAGTTGTATTGCTTCTTTAATCAGAACAACAGTTTTCAGCTGTGCTAACATAATTGCAAAAGGGTTCTCATGATCAATCAGCCTTTTAAAATGATAAACTTGGATTAGCTAACATAACGTGCCATTGGAACACAGGAGTGATGTTAGCTAATAATGGGCCTCTGTACGCCTATGTAGATATTCCATTAAAATATATATATTTTTTAAATCAGCCGTTTCCAGCTACAATAGTCATTCACAACATTAACAATGTCTCTACACTGTATTTCTGATCAATTTGATGTTATTTTAATGGACCAATTTTTTTGTCTTTTCTTTCAAAAACAAGGACATTTCTACCAAACTTTTGAACAGTCGTGTATATCCAGTCCAGATATGTAGTGTATGACAAAAACCTAGGTGTTTTCCATCATAAAGTATATATGCGTTTCTGCTAAAAAGGGGTTTTCTGCTAAAAAGGGGTTTTCTGCCTGTGGCCACACGCTCTTTCACTTTGCTTTACCGTTGGTGTGGGACCAGGATGTTGTTGATGCCCCCCAATTTGACGTTGATCTTGAGGCAGAGGTTGGAGAGGGTCTGGGGGGACGTCTTCACCACGTTCTTCACCTGGACACACTGAGTGGCCATGCCGAGGAGGGTGTCTCCTACCCGCTTCACCTCAGCTGTTGGAGATACAAAGGGAACCATTTTACACCTGGTGCCATATTGTAGACACCGGTAAACATCTTACACCTAATGCCATCTTGTACATGGTATACACTGGCTATGGAAATAACCAAAATAAATACACACACACACACACACACACACAGTCGAGGAAAATTACATAATTAGTAGAGGTCGACCGATTATGATTTTTCAACGCCGATACCGATTATTGGAAGACCAAAAAAGCCGATACCGATTAAAACGACCGATTTGTTTGTGTGTGTATATATACACAGTGGGGAGAACAAGTATTTGATACACTGCCGATTTTGCAGGTTTTCCTACTTACAAAGCATGTAGAGGTCTGTAATTTTAATCATAGGTACACTTCAACTGTGAGAGACGGAATCTAAAACAAAAATCCAGAAAATCACATTGTATGATTTTTAAGTAATTAATTTGCATTTTATTGCATGACATAATTATCAGAAAAGCAGAGCTTAATATTTGGTACAGAAACCTTTGTTTGCAATTACAGAGATCATACGTTTCCTGTAGTTCTTGACCAGGTTTGCACACACTGCAGCAGGGATTTTGGCCCACTCCTCCATACAGACCTTCTCCAGATCCTTCAGGTTTCGGGGCTGGGCAATACAGACTTTCAGCTCCCTCCAAAGATTTTCTATTGGGATTAAATGTCAGGAATTGTGAAATTGTGAAAAACTGAGATTAAATGTATTTGGCTAAGGTGTATGTAAACTTCCGACTTCAACTGTAGATACTTTTGTACCCGTTTCCTCCAGCATCTTCACAAGGTCCTTTGCGGTTGTTCTGGGATTGATTTGCACTTTTCGCACCAAAGTACGTTCATCTCTAGGAGACAAAGGAGATGATTGTGGACTACTGGAAAAAGAGGACCGAGCACACCCCCAATCTCATCGACGGGGCTGTAGTGGAGCAGCTTGACAGCTTCAAGTTCCTTGGCATCCACATCACTGACAAATTAACACGGTCCATGTACACCAAAGACAGTCGTGAAGAGGGCATGACAATGCCTATTCCCCCTCAGGAGACTGAAAAGATTTGGCATGGGTCCTCAGATCCTCAAAATGTTTTACAGCTGCACCACCGAGAGCATCCTGATGGGTTGCATCACTGCCTGGTATGGCAACTGCTCAGCCTTCGACCGCAAGGCACTACAGAGGGTAGTGCGTATGGCCCAGTACATCACCGGGGCTAAGCTTCCTGCCATCCAGAACCTCTATACCTACACCTGTTGTATTCGGCACATGTGACAAATGAAATTAGATTTTATTTGAGGTCACGTGTGTAAGAGATACCAGGAGAGTCCTTATGAAAGCAATTCCAGAATAATATCCTGAGGTACTATAGCGATACCAGGACAAAGTCCTGAAGAAATACGCCATGGGTTACCATCGTAAGATGTAAATGTATGAGCTATGTGATTCCAGGACAGGGTCCTGAGGTTCAAGTCCAAAATAATCCTGCAGGTTAGACAAACATTGTAAAAGAAAATGAATGCATCAGTGTACTGGTAAAAGTCTGTTATAATTGGGAAACCAGCTATAAATTTAAAACCTACGTGGGAATATGCATAGGAGGAACTGCCATGTGGGTATAACATTTAAAATTATATTAAAGGAAGATGGGTGGGTTCAGATTTCTGAACTTTAAATATGATTAATCATTAGTTATGCTAGAGACATGAGTCTAGGGTCTACACCAGAAGTTAATGGTTATCTGTAGGAAAAAGGTATATGGTGGGTGCAATTAAGCTTGGAATGTGCTGAGTGCAGGGAAAACGATCACGTGGCAGCACTGATAAGGGGAGAGAGAGCTGTGGATCAGTGATGAAGGGGTTGGAGGTCAGGTCACGTTAAGGGAGAAGGAACAGTGTATTGCCCGTATCACTTAGTTTCCTGCCTAGCAACAGAGATGTAATGTTTAGAGAGAATGAAGAGATTCCACCCCAAATCGGGGTATATATACAGTGGGGAGAACAAGTATTTGACACACTGCCGATTTTGCAGGTTTTCCTACTTACAAAGCATGTAGAGGTCTGTCATTTTTATCATAGGTACACTTCAACTGTGAGAGACGGAATCTAAAACAAAAATCCTGAAAATCACATTGTATGATTTTTAAGTAATTAATTAGCATTTTATTGCATGACATAAGTATTTGATACATCAGAAAAGCAGAACTTAATATTTGGTACAGAAACCTTTGTTTGCAATTACAGAGATCATACGTTTCCTGTAGTTCTTGACCAGGTTTGCACACACTGCAGCAGTGATTTTGGCCCACTCCTCCATACAGACCTTCTCCAGATCCTTCAGGTTTCAGGGCTGTCGCTGGGCAATGCGGACTTTCAGCCCCCTCCAAAGATTTTCTATTGGGTTCAGGTCTGGAGACTGGCTAAGCCACTCCAGGACCTTGAGATGCTTCTTACGGAGCCACTCCTTAGTTGCCCTGGCTGTGTGTTTCGGGTCGTTGTCATGCTGGAAGACCCAGCCACGACCCATCTTCAATGCTCTTACTGAGGGAAGGAGGTTGTTGGCCAAGATCTCGCGATACATGGCCCCATCCATCCTCCCCTCAATACGGTGCAGTCGTCCTGTCCCCTTTGCAGAAAAGCATCCCCAAAGAATGATGTTTCCACCTCCATGCTTCACGGTTGGGATGGTGTTCTTGGGGTTGTACTCATCCTTCTTCTTCCTCCAAACACGGCGAGTGGAGTTTAGACCAAAAGGCTCTATTTTTGTCTCATAAGACCACATGACCTTCTCCCATTCCTCCTCTGGATCATCCAGATGGTCATTGGCAAACTTCAGACGGGCCTGGACATGCGCTGGCTTGAGCAGGGGGACCTTGCGTGCGCTGCATGATTTTAATCCATGACAGCGTAGTGTGTTACTAATGGTTTTCTTTGAGACTGTGGTCCCAGCTCTCTTCAGGTCATTGACCAGGTCCTGCCGTGTAGTTCTGGGCTGATCCCTCACCTTCCTCATGATCATTGATGCCCCACGAGGTGAGATCTTGCATGGAGCCCCAGACCGAGAGTGATTGACCGTCATCTTGAACTTCTTCCATTTTCTAATAATTGCGCCAACAGTTGTTGCCTTCTCACCAAGCTGCTTGCCTATTGTCCTGTAGCCCATCCCAGCCTTGTGCAGGTCTACAATTTTATCCCTGATGTCCTTACACAGCTCTCTGGTCTTGGCCATTGTGGAGAGGTTGGAGTCTGTTTGATTGAGTGTGTGGACAGGTGTCTTTTATACAGGTAACGAGTTCAAACAGGTGCAGTTAATACAGGTAATGAGTGGAGAACAGGAGGGCTTCTTAAAGAAAAACTAACAGGTCTGTGAGAGCCGGAATTCTTACTGATTGGTAGGTGATCAAATACTTATGTCATGCAATAAAATGCAAATTAATTACTTAAAAATCATACAATGTGATTTTCTGGATTTTTGTTTTAGATTCCGTCTCTCACAGTTGAAGTGTACCTATGATAAAAATTACAGACCTCTACATGCTTTGTAAGTAGGAAAACCTGCAAAATCATCAGTGTATCAAATACTTGTTCTCCCCACTGTATATATATATATATATATATCCCAAATTGGGGTATATATATATATATATATATATATATATATATATACACTGCTCAAAAAAATAAAGGGAACACTTAAACAACACAATGTAACTCCAAGTCAATCACACTTCTGTGAAATCAAACTGTCCACTTAGGAAGCAACACTGATTGACAATACATTTCACATGCTGTTGTGCAAATGGAATAGACAAAAGGTGGAAATTATAGGCAATTAGCAAGACACCCCCAAAAAAGGAGTGATTCTGCAGGTGGTGACCACAGACCACTTCTCAGTTCCTATGCTTCCTGGCTGATGTTTTGGTCACTTTTGAATGCTGGCGGTGCTCTCACTCTAGTGGTAGCATGAGACGGAGTCTACAACCCACACAAGTGGCTCAGGTAGTGCAGTTCATCCAGGATAGCACATCAATGCGAGCTGTGGCAAAAAGGTTTGCTGTGTCTGTCAGCGTAGTGTCCAGAGCATGGAGGCGCTACCAGGAGACAGGCCAGTACATCAGGAGACGTGGAGGAGGCCGTAGGAGGGCAACAAACCAGCAGCAGGACCGCTACCTCCGCCTTTGTGCAAGGAGGTGCACTGCCAGAGCCCTGCAAAATGACCTCCAGCAGGCCACAAATGTGCATGTGTCAGCATATGTCTGTTGTCTAACTTGTGAGGTGTGGAAACACTTTGTTGCTTTTATGAATTTTGTCTTGCTGCTTTTTGTTCTATGTTGCTCTGTCTGTATGCTACGTCTTGCTTGTCCTATGTTGCTATGTCTGTATGCTATGTCTTGTTCTATGTTGCTATTGTCCATGTTGTAATTGTTTTTAATAACCTGCCCAGGGACTGCGGTTGAAAATTAGCCGGCTGGCTAAAACCGGCACTTTTACTGAAACGTTGATTAATGTGCACTGTCCCTGTAAAAATAAAATAAACTCAATAAACTCAATATGGTCCCACAAGGGGTCTGAGGATCTCATCTCGGTACCTAATGGCAGTCAGGCTACCTCTGGCGAGCACATGGAGGGCTGTGCGGCCCCACAAAGAAATGCCACCCCACACCATGACTGACCCATCGCCAAACCGGTCATGCTGGAGGATGTTGCAGGCAGCAGAATGTTCTCCACGGTGTCTCCAGACTCTGTCACGTCTGTCACATGTGCTCAGTGTGAACCTGCTATCATCTGTGAAGAGCACAGGGCGCCAGTGGCGAATTTGCCAATCTTGGTGTTCTCTGGCAAATGCCAAACGTCTTGCACGGTGTTGGGCTGTAAGCACAACCCCCACCTGTGGACGTCGGGCCCTCATACCACCCTCATGGAGTCTGTTTCTGACCGTTTGAGCAGACACATGCACATTTGTGGCCTGCTGGAGGTCATTTTGCAGGGCGCTGGCAGTGCACCTCCTTGCACAAAGGCGGAGGTAGCGGTCCTGCTGCTGGTTTGTTGCCCTCCTACGGCCTCCTCCACGTCTCCTGATGTACTGGCCTGTCTCCTGGTAGCGCCTCCATGCTCTGGACACTACGCTGACAGACACAGCAAACCTTTTTGCCACAGCTCGCATTGATGTGCTATCCTGGATGAACTGCACTACCTGAGCCACTTGTGTGGGTTGTAGACTCCGTCTCATGCTACCACTAGAGTGAGAGCACCGCCAGCATTCAAAAGTGACCAAAACATCAGCCAGGAAGCATAGGAACTGAGAAGTGGTCTGTGGTCACCACCTGCAGAATCACTCCTTTTTTGGGGGTGTCTTGCTAATTGCCTATAATTTCCACCTTTTGTCTATTCCATTTGCACAACAGCATGTGAAATGTATTGTCAATCAGTGTTGCTTCCTAAGTGGACAGTTTGATTTCACAGAAGTGTGATTGACTTGGAGTTACATTGTGTTGTTTAAGTGTTCCCTTTATTTTTTTGAGCAGTGTATATATATATATATATATATATATATATATATATATACCCCAATTTGGGATATATATATATATATATATATATACAGTGGGGAGAACAAGTATTTGATACACTGCCGATTTTGCAGGTTTTCCTACTTACAAAGCATGTAGAGGTCTGTCATTTTTATCATAGGTACACTTCAACTGTGAGAGACGGAATCTAAAACAAAAATCCAGAAAATCACATTGTATGATTTTTAAATAATTAATTTGCATTTTATTGCATGACATAAGTATTTGATCACCTACCAACCAGTAAGAATTCCGGCTCTCACAGACCTGTTAGTTTTTCTTTAAGAAGCCCTCCTGTTCTCCACTCATTACCTGTATTAACTGCACCTGTTTGAACTCGTTACCTGTATAAAAGACACCTGTCCACACACTCAATCAAACAGATTCCAACCTCTCCACAATGGCCAAGACCAGAGAGCTGTGTAAGGACATCAGGGATAAAATTGTAGACCTGCACAAGGCTGGGATGGGCTACAGGACAATAGGCAAGCAGCTTGGTGAGAAGGAAACAACTGTTGGCGCAATTATTAGAAAATGGAAGAAGTTCAAGATGACGGTCAATCACCCTCGGTCTGGGGCTCCATGCAAGATTTCACCTCGTGGGGCATCAATGATCATGAGGAAGGTGAGGGATCAGCCCAGAACTACACGGCAGGACCTGGTCAATGACCTGAAGAGAGCTGGGACCACAGTCTCAAAGAAAACCATTAGTAACACACTACGCCGTCATGGATTAAAATCCTGCAGCGCACGCAAGGTCCCCCTGCTTAAGCCAGTGCATGTCCAGGCCCGTCTGATGTTTGCCAATGACCATCTGGATGATCCAGAGGAGGAATGGGAGAAGGTCATGTGGTCTGATGAGACAAAAATAGAGCTTTTTGGTCTAACTCCACTCGCCGTGTTTGGAGGAAGAAGAAGTATGAGTACAACCCCAAGAACACCATCCCAACCGTGAAGCATGGAGGTGGAAACATCATTCTTTGGGGATGCTTTTCTGCAAAGGGGACAGGACGACTGCACCGTATTGAGGGGAGGATGGATGGGGCCATGTATCGCGAGATCTTGGCCAACAACCTCCTTCCCTCAGTAAGAGCATTGAAGATGGGTCGTGGCTGGGTCTTCCAGCATGACAACGACACGAAGCACACAGCCATGGCAACTAAGGAGTGGCTCCGTAAGAAGCATCTCAAGGTCCTGGAGTGGCCTAGCCAGTCTCCAGACCTGAACCCAATAGAAAATCTTTGGAGGGAGCTGAAAGTCCGTATTGCCCAGCGACAGCCCCGAAACCTGAAGGATCTGGAGAAGATCTGTAGGGAGGAGTGGGCCAAAATCCCTGCTGCAGTGTGTGCAAACCTAGTCAAGAACTACAGGAAACGTATGATCTCTGTAATTGCAAACAAAGGTTTCTGTACCAAATATTAAGTTCTGCTTTTCTGATGTATCAAATACTTATGTCATGCAATAAAATGCAAATTAATTACTTAAAAATCATACAATGTGATTTTCTGGATTTTTGTATATTCAGTTCTGCTTTTCTGATGTATCAAATACTTATGTCATGCAATAAAATGCAAATTAATTACTTAAATCATACAATGTGATTTTCTGGATTTTTGTTTTAGATTCCGTCTCTCATAGTTGAAGTGTACCTATGATAAAAATTACAGACCTCTACATGCTTTGTAAGTAGGAAAACCTGCAAAATCGGCAGTGTATCAAATACTTGTTCTCCCCACTGTATATATATATATATATATATACAGTGGGGAGAACAAGTATTTGATACACTGACAATTTTGCAGGTTTTCCTACTTACAAAGCATGTAGAGGTCTGTAATTTTTATCATAGGTACACTTCAACTGTGAGAGAAGGAATCTAAAACAAAAATCCAGAAAATCACATTGTATGATTTAAGTAATTAATTTGCATTTTATTGCATGACATAAGTATTTGATACATCAGAAAAGCAGAACTGAATATTTGGTACAGAAACCTTAGTTTGCAATTACAGAGATCATACGTTTCCTGTAGTTCTTGACCAGGTTTGCACACACTGCAGCAGGGATTTTGGCCCACTCCTCCATACAGACCTTCTCCAGATCCTTCAGGTTTCGGGGCTGTCGCTGGGCAATACGGACTTTCGGCTCCCTCCAAAGATTTTCTATTGGGTTCAGGTCTGGAGACTGGCTAGGCCACTCCAGGACCTTGAGATGCTTCTTACGGAGCCACTCCTTAGTTGCCCTGGCTGTGTGTTTCGGGTCGTTGTCATGCTGGAAGACCCAGCCACGACCCATCTTCAATGCTCTTACTGAGGGAAGGAGGTTGTTGGTCAAGATCTCGCGATACATGGCCCCATCCATCCTCCCCTCAAGACGGTGCAGTCGTCCTGTCCCCTTTGCAGAAAAGCATCCCCAAAGAATGATGTTTCCACCTCCATGCTTCACGGTTGGGATGGTGTTCTTGGGGTTGTACTCATCCTTCTATTCCTCCAAACACGGCGAGTGGAGTTTAGAGCAAAAAGCTCTATTTTTGTCTCATCAGACCACATGACCTTCTCCCATTCCTCCTCTGGATCATCCAGATGGTCATTGGCAAACTTCAGACGGGCCTGGACATGCGCTGGCTTGAGCAGGGGGACCTTGCGTGCGCTGCAGGATTTTAATCCATGACGGCGTAGTGTGTTACTAATGGTTTTCTTTGAGACTGTGGTCCCAGCTCTCTTCAGGTCATTGACCAGGTCCTGCCGTGTAGTTCTGGGCTGATCCCTCACATTCCTCATGATCATTGATGCCCCACGAGGTGAGATCTTGCATGGAGCCCCAGACCGAGGGTGATTGACCGTCATCTTGAACTTCTTCCATTTTCTAATAATTGTGCCAACAGTTGTTGCCTTCTCACCAAGCTGCTTGGCTATTGTCCTGTAGCCCATCCCAGCCTTGTACAGGTCTACAATTTATCCCTGATGTCCTTACACAGCTCTCTGGTCTTGGCCATTGTGGAGAGGTTGGAGTCTGTTTGATTGAGTGTGTGGACAGGTGTCTTTTATACAGGTAACGAGTTCAAACAGGTGCAGTTAATACAGGTAATGAGTGGAGAACAGGAGGGCTTCTTAAAGAAAAACTAACAGGTCTGTGAGAGCCGGAATTCTTACTGGTTGGTAGGTGATCAAATACTTATGTCATGCAATAAAATGCAAATTAATTACTTAAAAATCATACAATGTGATTTTCTGGATTTTTGTTTTAGATTCCGTCTCTCACAGTTGAAGTGTACCTATGATAAAAATGACAGACCTCTACATGCTTTGTAAGTAGGAAAACCTGCAAAATCGGCAGTGTATCAAATACTTGTTCTCCCCACTGTATATATATATATATATACCACCACTGGTGGAACCATGTCTTTGTCTATTCAGCTTTTCGATCCTTCGGGGTGAATAAACTTGGTTTAACCTGTTCTGGTCGTGACCATTGCGGGTAAGGGACTTGGCTGCGTGGTAGAGGTCGGCGTCGATGGTGGACTAAGTTCCCAGAGTCCATCAACACCAGAGACAGGACTCAATGTGGGCGGTGCACGGAACGGACTTCTGCTCCTCCGAGTGGTCTGCTGGTAGAGCTGCGGTGGGGGAGACGGCTGAGCGAGCTGCTGTCGGACAACCAGGGCTGGTGCTGGTGAAGTGGATACAGGGGTATAATAGGGGGTGGAAAGTCATCATCATCCGTGTTTTTCCTTTTCTTCCTCCGTGTGTTTCTTCTTGTTACTTTCTTTCAGCATTATTCCTTTAACTTTCCTGTCCGTCTTTCGGCTTCCCTTTCCCACATTCTAAACATACTCCAATCTATTAGACATTTCTTGGCTTTCTTGGTTTCCTCAAACTTCTAAGTTTTTTCTACATTCTGCGAATAAAATTTCAATCAATGTGCATTTTTAAAGGGAAAATCTGCTACTTTGTGCCAGAGCGGTACCTGTTCCAGAATGTCCCTGCCCCATTTATCTGCCATTACCTTCACTGGTCCCATGAGCAGATCAGTCAGGCAAGGTTCTCCCTTGCTGCTCTTGGCTCCCATTGTGAAACTCCACTATACACACACACAAACAACAGTGTTTAATTTGTGTTGAGTTCTTACTCTGATATTTAGAACCTAACGGACACTATGAAAGCTTAACCTCTGGGATATTCGGGACGGTAGCGTCCCACCTCAACAACAGCCAGTGAAAGTGCAGGGCGCCAAATTCAAAACAACAGAAATCCCATAATTAAAATTCCTCAAACATACAAGTATTTCACACCATTTTAAAGATAAACTTGTTGTAAATCCAGCCACAGTGTCCGATTTCAAAAAGGCTTTACGATGAAAGCACACCAAACGATTATGTTAGGTCAGTACCTAATCACAGAAAAACACAGCCATTTTTCCAGCTAAAGAGAGGAGTCACAAAAAGCAGAAATATAGATTAAATTAATCACTAACCTAACTCATAGGACTTCATGTTACACAATACATGTATGTTTTTTTCGATAAAGTTCATATTTATATCCAAAAATCTCAGTTTACATTGCCACGTTACGTTCAGTAGTTCCAAAACATCCAGTGATTTTGCAGAGAGCCACATCAATTTACAGAATTACTCATAATAAACATTGCTAAAAGATACAAGTGTTAGGCATGGAATTTTAGATCCACTTCTCCTTAAATGCAACTGCGATGTCAGATTTCAAAAAAGCTTTACCAAAAAGCACACCATGCAATAATCTGAGTACAGCGCTCAGAGACCAAAACAAGCCATACAGATTTCCGCCATGTTGTGGAGTCAACAAAGTCAGAAATAGCATTATAAATATTCCCTTACCTTTGATGATCTTCATCAGAATGCACTCCCAGGAATCCCAGTTCCACAATAAAACGTTTGATTTGTTCGATAAAGTCCATCATTTATGTCCAAATACCAAATCTTTGTTCGTGCGTTTAGTACACAATCCAAACTCACGACGCGCGGGCAAGTCCAGACGAAAGTTCAGACGAAATGTCATATTACAGTTCGTAGAAACATGTCAAACGAAGTATAGAATCAATCTTTAGGATGTTTTTAACATAAATCTTCAATAATGTTTCAACTGGAGAATTCCTTTGTCTGTAGAAATGCAATGGAACGCAGCTAACTCTCACGTGAGCGCGCGTGATCAGCTCATGCCAGACACCTGACTCAATCAACTCCCATTCCCCCCTCCTTCACAGTAGAAGAATCAAACAAGGTTCTAAAGACTGTTGGCATCTAGTGGAAGCCTTAGGAAGTTCAATATGACCCCATTTCCACTGTATCTTGGATAGGCAAAGAGTTGAAAAACTACAAACCTCAGATGTCCTACTTCCTGGTTAGATTTTTTCTCAGGTTTTTGCCTGCCTAATGAGTTCTGTTATACTCACAGACATCATTCAAACAGCTTTAGAAACTTCAGAGTGTTTTCTATCCAATTATACTAATTATAATAATCTACTAATTATATGCATATTCTAGCTTTTAGAACTGAGTAGCAGGCAGTTTACTCTGGGCACCTTTTTATCCAAGCTACTCAATACTGCCCCCCTGTCCCAAAGAAGTTAAGATGGCCCGGCTGTACAAGCCATCTGCAGCTGAGATCACGCACATTTGCCATGTCAAGATGAGGTTGCGATGGGCAGACGTTGAGGGAGGCTTTGATGAAAACTACCAATGGGAAGAGGGTGGAGCGTATCAGACCCAACTGGTTACACTGTGTGATCAAATACAATAAACATTACCCACCCATGACTGATTGGGCAGCTATCCATAGTTGCACGCAGAAAGCTGAAGAGTCGTTGGAACACTACAGACATGGGCTGGAAACCTGCTACTGAAAGCATAGCGGGCTCAAACCAATGACTGATGGCCGCCGCAATGACTATGACAGCCTCTTTAAATCTGCCCTAATGAATGGACTTTTTTCCAACCCTTGGTAAACAGGTTAAAAATGACCTGCATTGGCTGGGAAACTACCAGTCTACAAGCAGTTATTGAACACTGCAAACATGCTGAGGCAGCAACTGTCTCAAGAAGACAAGACAAAACAGAGAACAGAAAAAGAAGGAGTGAAGTTACAAGCTGCACAGCTGGCTTTTTAAATCAAGGACAGGGCCAGCAGCGGCAGGCTCAGCGAAGACATCAAAATGATGGACAGAGGGGAAGAGGAACAGGTAGATGAAGAGGGGGAGCCAGTGCTAACTGGTGGGCCAGACAAGAGCAACAACAGGAAATGTGCTTGTTACAACTGCAGAAAGGAGGGACATTTCGCCAGAACATGTCAAAACGAACCTACCGAACAGGGGGCAGTGGGGCGGGGACGTAGGAGAACCGGACCTCCACCGAAAACAACCCACATATGGACTGACGCAAGATCGAGCCAGCTGACACCCTTAGACAGCATTTAAAGATTTGTTTAAAACCCCCATGAGGAGCCAATGGTTTGTTTCTTCATCAGTGGTGAGTCAATCGAATTTCTAGTAGATACTCGCTCTGCAATGTCTGTCATAGATTTAGAATTGATTTCCAAACCTCCCACCACTGTAGGAGTCTCGGGAGTGACTATGAAAGAGTTGTTCACAATGCCCCTACCTGTTAAAGTTAATAACACATGCATTAACCATCAATACATTTTTGGGGGAATGTTGTCCTGTAAAGTTGTCAGGAAGCGATCTTCTCTGTAAATTGGGAATTCGTATTCTTTGTGAAGGAAAAGGCCTCACTGTTGTATAGCCTCAGGAGACGTCAACTCATCATGTTGTCCGACACGGTCTCAACATGAGTGGTACTATGCATTGGACGTACAGGATATTCATGGGTCACACTATGACCCTACTGATGACATTTTATCAACTGCTCGCAGTTGTTGGAAACAGAAGGTCGTTTTATGTCACAGACTGGCTTACATTGGACCGCACATTTCTCACTATTGACAAGAGATTTAGATTATGAACAAAGTTGGCTGACCGGGACCATAACCAAGAGAACTTTCTTTGCAGTGATATGTATAGTGGGCCTTTAAGTGTTAAATTGACTACAGAACAGGCTTTGTTGTATGTATTTAGTGACAGGGTGCTACATGTATCGGTAGCTAAAAACAGATGTTGCTGCTTGGGAGGATATTGGTATTTGGTTTAAGTCTGTCTTGCAGGGATGGGTCTAAATTCTCCCCCAGCATACATACTTTGTGTGTTCCATTTTTTGGACTGTACATGTTCAATGAGATGTGCATGGCCTTGAAAGCACTAAACAGATGATTTCCATGGAGAATGAGTCGCCCTTGTTGATTGGTTTCCCGGACTCTGTATGGGCTAAAGATAAGTAAGACATTGGGCGAAAGAGGGGGGGGTTGAACCGCTTACTGTCACACCCACACAAACCAAGCTGAACTCAGTATCCCCTAAGTGAGGAAGCTATCAAGGGGATTACCCCTGTTCATGCTTCATTGGTAGAAAGAGGAGCTATTGTGCCTTGTCCAGACTCTCCCTGTAATACCGCCATTCTTCCTGTATGAAAAGCCTCAGGTGATTGGCGTTTTGTTCAAGATCTCAGACCTGTTAACGATGCAGTTTATGCAATGGCTCCTGTTGTGCCAAACCCCATTCCGATTCTATCTTCTGTGCCGGCAAAATGGTTTTCAGTTGTTGATTTGGCTAATGCTGTTTTTTTAGCATTCCCGTCGCGCCAGAATCACAGTTCTGGTTCGTGTTTACGTTTTTAAACAAGCGTTGGACTTGGACCGTCTGGCCAAGACCATGTGTCAAAGGGGGAGGAGTAGAAATTGTACATAATTTTTTGGTTTCCTACTGGATTTTGTGCTAAGTGTTTGATTTGTATGACTAACAATGCAGGCAAAGGCTGCTTATGTCAGCCCACCCAAGGCCTGAAGGACCTTTGGAGCACATAATGGACTTCATTGAGCTTACTCCATGCCAGGGGTATACGTACCTTCTCCAAATGGGTAGAAGCATTTCTTTGTAAGCATGCCACAGCAATGGCTGTGGCAAAGAACCTACTAAGGGAAATCGTCCCTAAGTGAGGCCTGCCGTCCAAATTAACGGCTCTCATTTTGTAAATAGTGTTATTCCGAACATCTCTGAAAGTTTGCAGATTGACCTGCAATATACATTGCAGTTATCATCCGTCCAGTGGTGATCTCATAGGAGAGAGCCAACCAAACACTGAAAAATAAATTGATTAAACTGATGGCTGAGACCAGATTGCCATGGGTAACAGTAATGCCTCTGATGTACGTGTGGACGCGCCCATCGTACCACTGGTTTAGCACCTCATGAAATACACACAGGAAAACCCATGATAATGCTTCACACTCCATTCCCACAGAACAGGTTGACATTGATGGGTTGCAAGGATCAAATGGTAAGTTACTTTGCGGCACTTAACAATGTTCTGAAGTCTAATTTTTCCCAGGGTGAAAGCGGCTTTACCTGAATAAAAGGAAGGACCACTCCACAAACTTCAACCAGGCGATTGGGTGGTCATCAAGGACCTCCGCAGAAAGGCCTGGCACCAACAGCGCTGGACTGGTCCATTCCAAGTGCTCCTGACAACCCAGATAGCGGTGAAAGTTGCAGAAAGGTCTATGTGGGTTCACGCCAACCACTGCAGGAAGGTTCCCCACAACCCAGATGAAGATGTACCAGCTGATGTCCTGTCGTAGGCAACCCCAAATGCCATGGGAGGACCAGGACCGGACTCTATGCATCATGTTTGTTGCTTTCGTGATCAGTCTTCTCATTGCAGCTGTTGTATGGACCCTGGGAGGACCAGAACAGCCCAGAGAGAGAAGTGGCCACAATGCAACACCAGCATAGTCCCACGGTGGGACTTAAGTAACAGCCGCTCTAGCTCGAGCCAACGGCAGGCTCAGGACGGGAGTCCAGCAAACAATAGTCGCCTAGATACCAGAAGGAGGAGGAGGTCGATGCATCCACTTGATGAGCATCACAGCCGGAATCACTTGATGGTCACTGCTTAATCATACAGTAAAAACTGAACTGATGGTAGAAAACAGCTCCTGCTATGTATGTAGTCTTTCCACACTCAGCGATCTCACAACTCTTACAGTATTCGGTAGAGGCCAGCATTAATGACACTATGTGCACTGGAAGTGCTCTTATCAAATGAAACGTCATGGGGTAAACCTTCACAGGGTAAAACGCATTAATGATGATTTGTCATCGACAAAAAATATGAGGTGGATTTGATTATCCACCGAAAATATTTTAGAACCCAGACACTGTACCAGAACTTACTCTAATCCAAACCCGGTGAACCGCATTCCAAACATGCCATTGTCACAACCCGAGTAATATCTCCATACCACAATTCAACGAATCCTATCTGGGAATGTCAACATGTGTTAATTACAGTGTCTTCCCAATAGGATGTAGCTGAATAAATGGAACATGTGCTTCTAGCATTCCCAGTAAACTAAATGTGGGGTACACCACTATTCAGACAGAAACAGACATTCACTCTCCACATCAATATGGCCACGTTTACTGATCATTATTGGATCTGTGGTGATAAGGCATATCTTTATTTACCAACAAATTGGACAGGGTGCTGTGTTTTTGGTCAACTAAATATATCCATTGTTGTAATGCATAAAACCAACTCCTCCATTCCAAGCAGATTAAGACGGGTTAGAAGGAGCATTTCACAACAGAATGACGTTCCAATTGAGTCACGACGATCCTCGAAACTTGAGATAATTCCTTGGTATGGGGCATCGGAAAATTCCCATGATTTAGATCGATTAGGATATAATTTAGAATCTTTGGTAAATTTAACCACTACATAATTTTCGATAATAACACCGGAATTGCAAGCCGCTCACCTCACAGCTATACAGAATAGGGTAGCACTTGATATGTTGCTAGCACGAGAGGGGGGAGTGTGCCAAATGATAGGTGACCATTGCTGTACATTCATACCCTAGAAGGCCAGCATCCCAGAGTCGCCTCTTCACTGTTGACGTTGAGACTGGTGTTTTGCGGGTACTATTTAATGAAGCTGCCATTTGAGGACTTGTGAGGAATCTGTTTCTCAAACTAGACACTAATGTCCTTGTCCTCTTGGTCAGTTGTGCACCGGGGCCTCCCACTCCTCTTTCTAACTAGTTAGAGCCAGTTCGCGCTGTTCTGTGAAGGGAGTAGTACACAGCGTTGTACGAGATCTTCAGTTTCTTGGCAATATCTCACATGGAATAGCCTTCATTTCTCAGAACAAGACTGACGAGTTTCAGAAGAACGTTATTTGTTTCTGGCCATTTTGAGCCAGTAATCAAACCCACAAATGCTGATGCTACAGATACTCAACTTGTCTAAAGAAGGCCAGTTGTATTGCTTCTTTAAATCAGAACAACAGTTTTCAGCTGTGCTAACATAATTGCAAAAGGGTTCTCTCATGATCAATTAGCCTTTTAAAATTATAAACTTGGATTAGCTAACACAATGTGCCATTGGAACACAGGAGTGATGGTTGCTGATAATGGACCTCCGTATGCCTATGTAGACATTCCATAAAAATCTGCCGTTTCCAGCTACAATAGTCATTTACAACATTAATGTCTACACTAATGTTATTTTCAATGGACAAAAAACAATTTGCTTTTCTTTCAAAAACAAGGACATTTCTAAGTGACCCCAAACTTTTGACCGGTAGTGTATTCAAACCCTTTGTTGTGAGACTCAAAATTTAACTCAGGTGCATCCTGTTTCCATTGATCATCCTTGCGATGTTTCTACAACTTGCAGTCCACCTGTGGTAAATTCAATTGATTGGACATGATTTGGAAAGGCACACACCTGTCTATATAAAAAGGTCCCAAAGTTGACAGTGCATCTCAGAGCAAAAACCCAAGCTATGAGGTCGAAGGAATTGTCCGTAGAGCTCTGAGATAGGATTGTTTCGAGGCACAGATCTGGGGAAGGGTACCAAAACATTTCTGCAGCATTGAAGGTCCCCAAGAACACAGTGGCCTCCATCATTCTTAAATGGAAGACGTTTGGAACCACTAAGACTCTTCCTAGACAAGGCCGCCCGGCCAAACTGAGCAATCGGGGTAGAAGGGCCTTGGTCAAGTCTCTGACCTTGAAATAAGATTATCTGGTCTGATGAAACCAAGATTGAACTCTTTGGCCTGAATGCCAAGCTTCACGTCTGGAGGAAACCAGGCACCATCCCTACTGTGAAGCAGGGTGGTGGCAGCATCCATGTGGTGGGGATGTTTTTCAGCGGAAGGGACTGGGAGACTAGTCAGGATCGAGGGAAAGATGAACAGAGCAAAGTACAGAGATATCCTTGTTGAAAACCTGCTCCAGAGTGCTCAGGACCTCGGACTGGGGCAAATGTTCAACTTCCAACAGGAAAACGACCCTAAGCACATACCAAGACAACACGAGTGGCTTCGGAACAAGTCTGAATGACCTTGAAATGACCCAGCAAGAGCCCGAACTTGAACCCAATCAAACGTCTCTGGAGAGACCTAAAAATAACTGTGCAGCGACGCTCCCCAACCAACCTGACAGAGCTAGAGAGGATATGCAGAGAATAATGGGAGAAACTCCCCAGATACAGGTGTGCCAAGCTTGTAGCGTCATACCCATGAAGACTCAAGGCTGTAATCACTGCCAAAGGTGCTTCAACAAAGTACTGAGTAAAGGGTCTGAATACTTATGTAAATGTAATATTTGTAACAATTACTAAAAACCTTATTTTGCTTTGTCATTATAGGGTATTGTGTGATTGAGGGATTAAAAACAATAATACATTTTAGAATAAGGCTGTAACATAACCAAATGTGGAAAAAGTCAAGGGGTTTGAATACTTTCCGAATGCACTGTGTATATACAGTACCAGTCAAAGAATATGGACACATCTACTCATTCAAGGTTTTTTCTTTATTTCTACATTGTAGAATAATAGTGAAGACATAAAAACTATGAAATAACACATATGGAATCATGTATAACTAAAAAAAAGTGTTGCTATTATATAAAATATATTTTGTATTAAGAAAAAGTATGTGAACCCTTTGGAAATACCTGTATTTCTGCATAAATTGGTCATACAATTTGACCTGATCTTCATCTAGGCCACAACAATAGACAAACACAGTCTGCTTAAACTAATAAACACACAATTATACATTTTCATGTCTTTATTGAAAACACTGTGTAAACATTCACAGTGAAGGGTGGAAAAGTACGTGAACCCTTGGATTTAATAACAGGTTGACCCTCCTTTGGCAGCAATAACCTCAACCAAACATTTTCTGTAGTTGTGGATCAGACCTGCACAACGGTCAGGAGGAATTTTGGACCATTCCTCTTTACAAAACTGTTTCAGTTTACCAATATTCTTAGGATGTCTGGTGTGAACCGCTCTCAAGGTCATGCCACAGCCTCTCAATCGGGTTGAGGTCTCTGACTGGGCCACTCCAGAAGACGTATTTTCTTCTGTTGAAGCCATTCTGTTGTTGATTTACTATTGTGTTTTGGGTCGTTGTCCTGTTGCGTCACCCAACTTCTGTTGAGCTTCCGTCGGCGGACAGATAGCCTAACATTCTCCTGCAAAATGTCTTGATAAATGAATTCCCAAGTTTTTCCGTCGATGATAGCAAGGTGTCCAGCCCTGAGGAAGCAAACCAGCCCAAATCATGATCCTCCCTCCACCATAGTTTACAGTTGGGATGAGGTTTTGACACTGGTGTGCTGTGCTTTTCCCCCCCTCAACACATAGTGTTGTGTTCCTTTCAAACAACTCAACTGTAGTTTCATCTGTCCACAGAATATTTTGCCAGTAGCGCTGTGGAACATCCAGGTGCACTTTTGCAAACTTCAGACGTGGACAGCAGTGTCTTCTTCCGTGGTGTCCTTCTGTGAACACCATTCTTGTTTAGTGTTCTACGTATCGTAGACTCATCAACAGAGATGTTCGCGTGATCCAGAGATTTCTGTAAATCTTTAGCTGATACTCTAGGATTCTTCTTAAACCTCACTGAGCATTCTGCGCTGTGCTCTTGCAGTTATCTTTGCAGGACGGCCACTCATAGGGAGAGTAGCAACAGTGCTGAACGTTCTCCATTTTATAGACAATTTGTCTTACCGTGGACTGATGAACATCAAGGCTTTTAGAGATACTTTTGGAACCCTTTCCAGCTTTATGCAAGTCAACAATTTTTAATCTGAGGTCTTCTAAGATCTCTTTTGTTCAAGGCATGGTTCACATCAGGCAATGCTTCTTGTGAATAGCAAACACAACTTTTGTGAGTGTTTTTTAATAGGGCAAGGCAGCTCTAACCAACATCTCCAATCTCGTCTCATTGATTGGACTCCAGGTTAGCCGACTCCTGATTCCAATTAGCTTTTGGAGAAGTCATTAGCCTAGGGGTTCACATACATTTCCCAACCTACACTGTGTATAGTTAAAATGATGTATTCAGTATAGACAAAAAAATATAGAATAATGTGTGTGTTATTACATTTAAAACACACTGTTTGTCTATTATTGTGACTTAGACGAAGATCAGATCAAATTTGATGACCAATTAATGCAGAAAGCCAGGCAATTCCAAAGGGTTCACATACTTTCTTGCCAATGTATTTTGGAATCTTCAAAGTAGCCACCATTTTCCTTGATGACAGCTTTGAACACTCTTGGCATTCTCTCAACCAGATTCACCTGGAATGCTTTTCCAACAGTTTTGAAGGAGTTGCCACATATGTAGAGCACTAGTTGGCTGCTTTTCCTTCACTCTGCCGTCCAACTCATCCCAAACCATCTCAATTGGGTTGAGGTCGGGTGATTGTGGAGGCCAGGTCATCTGATGCAGCAATCCATCACTATCCTTGGTCAAATAGCCCTTACACAGCCTGGAGGTGTGTTTGGGGTCATTGTCCTGTTGAAAAACAAATGATAGTGGGACTAAGCGCAAATCAGATGGAATGGCGTATCTAGCAGAATGCTGCAGTAGCCATGCTGGTTAAGTGTGCCTTGAATTCCAAATAAATCACAGCAAAGCACCCCCACACCATCACACTCCTCCATGCTTCACAGTGGGAACCACACATAAGGAGATCATCTGTTCACCTGCTCTGCGTCTCACAATGACACGGCAGTTAGAACCAAAAATGTCACATTTTGACTCCAGACCAAATTACAGATTTCTACCAGTCTAATGTCAAATGGTTGTGTTTCTGGCCCAAACTATTCTCTTCTTCTTATTGGTGTCCTTTAGTAGTTGTTTCTTTGCAGAAATTCCACCATGAAGGCCTGATTCACGCAGTCTCATCTGAACAGTTGATGTTGAGATGTGTCTGTTACTTGAACTCTGAAGCATTTATTTGGGCTGCAATTTTTGAGGCTGGTAACTCTCTGCAGCAGAGGTAACTCTGGGTCTTCCTTTCCTGTGGCGGTCCTCATGAGAGCCAGTTTCATCATAGTGCTTGATGGTTTTTGTGACTGCACTTGAAGAAACTTTCAAAGTTCTTGAAACTTTCCTGATTGACTGACCATCATGTCTTAAAGTAATGATGGACTGTCATTTCTCTTTGCTTATTTGAGCTGTTCTTGCCATAATATGGACTTGGTCTTTTACCAAATAGGGCTATCTTCTGTATACCAGGTATAGGTAGGGGTGGTATACAGAAGATAGCCCTATTTGGTAAAAGACCAAGTCCATATTATGGCAAGAACAGCTCGAATAAGCAAAGAAAAACGACAGTCCATCATTACTTTAAGACATGAAGGTCAGTCATTCAGGAAAGTTTCAAGAACTTTGAAAGTTTCTTCAAGTGCAGTCACATAAACCAGCCCAAATAAATGCTTCAGAGTTCAAGTAACAGACACATCTCAACATCAACTGTTCAGAGGAGGCTGCGTGAATCAGGTCTTCATGGTTGAATCGCTGCAACAACAAAAAACCTACTAAAAGACACCAATAAGAAGAAGAGACTTGCTTGGGCCAAGAAACACAAGCAATGGACATTAGACCAGTGGAAATCTGTCCTTTGGTCTGATGAGTCCAAATGTGAGATTTTTGGTTCCAACCGCCGTGTCTTTGTGAGACGCAGTGCAGGTGAACGGATGATCTCTGCATGTGTGGTTCCCATCGTGAAGCATGGAGGAGTGTGATGGTGTGGCGGTGCTTTGCTGGTGACACAGTCTGTGATTTATTTGGAATTCAAGGCACACTTAACTAGCATGGCTACCACAGCATTCTGCAGCAATATGCCATACCGTCTTGTTTGTGCTTAGTGGGACTATCATTTGTTTTTCAACAGGACAATGACCCAACACACCTCAAGGCTGTGTAAGGGCTATTTGACGAAGGATAGTGATGGAGTGCTGCATCAGATGACCTGGCCTCCACAAATCAACCGACCTCACCCCAATTGAGCTGGTTTGGGATGAGTTGGACCACATTGATAGAAAAGCAGCCAACAAGTGCTCAGCATGTGGGAACTCCTTCAAGACTGTTGGAAAAGCATTCCAGGTGAAGCTGGTTGAGAGAATGCCAAGAGTGTGCAAAGCTGTCATCAAAGCAAAGGGTGGCTGCTTGAAACAGTGTCTAGTCTGGGACCGTACCATAGACAGGGGTCTTCCCAGGTAGGATGACGATGATGAGCTGCAGGCCAGTGTAGGTGTTCTTCAGGTGCCTGAACATGGGCTCCACGCTGTCTGATCCCTGGGCGTATTTACAGAAACATGGCTGGCCCTGGATGGGCATCCCAGCATCCTTAGAGATCTTACGCAGCTGGTCAGTGAAACCCCTGGAGAGACAGAGGGAAGAAGAGAGAGGATGAGAAGGAGAGAGAGGACGAGGAGACCCAAAGAGACGATATGGACGGACACACAGAGACAAAGTTTTGCAGAAACCAACCTAAATAAATCATACTGGAAAAATATATAAAATGCAACATGTAAAGTGTTGGTCCCATGTTTCATGCACATGAAATAGAAGATCCCTGACATTTTCCATATGCACAAAAAAAGCTTATTTCTCTTAAATTTTGTGCATACATGTATTTCTCCTTCGCCAAGATAATCCATTCACTTGACAGGTGTGGCACATCAAGAAGTTGATTAAAAACAGGCCACTCTAAAATGTGCAGTTTTGTCAAACACAATGTCACAGATGTCTCAAGTCCTGAGGGAGTGTGCAATTGGCATGCTGACTGCAGGAATGTACACCAGAGCTGTTGCCAGAGATTTGAATGTTCATTTATCTACCATAAGCTGCCTCCAACGTTGTTTTAGAGAATTTGGCAGAAAGTCCAACCGGCCTCACAACCGCAGACCACCTGTAAACACGCAAGTCCAGGACCTGCACATCCAGCTTCTTCCCCTGCTGGATCGTCTGAGACCAGCCACCCAGACAGCTAATAAAACTGTGAGTTTGCACAACCAGAATTCTCAGCGAAGCTTATCTGAGTGCTGGTATGGGCAGCCATAGGCTACGGACAAGAACACAATTGCATTCTATTGTTGGCAATTTGAATGCAGAGATACCGTGACGTAATCCTGAGGTCCATTGTCGTGCCATTCATCCTCCACCATCACCTCATGTTTCAGCATGATGAGATCCTGAGGTCCATTGTCGTGCCATTCATCCTCCACAATCACCTCATGTTTCAGCATGAGGTGATGTGTACGACAGCGTGTTCCAGTTCCCGCCAATATCCAGCAACTCCTCACACCCATTGAGGAGTGGGACAACCTTCCACAGGCCACAATCAACAGCCTGATCAACTCCATGCGAAAGAGAGGTGTCACGCTGCACGAGGCAAATGGTGGTCACACCAGATACTGACTGGTGTTCTGATCCACGCCCCTACCTTTTTGTTTTATTAAGGTATTTGTTACCAACAAATGCATATCTGTACTCTCAGTCATGTGAAATCCATAGATTAGGGCCTAATTTATTTATTTCAATTGACTGATTTCCTTATATGAACTATATGTAACTCAGTAAAATCTTTGAAATTGTTACAGGTTGCGTTTATACTTTTTGTTCAGTGTAATAAATGTGAAATAACAAAGATATGATAATAATATTTGTATGTATATTATGTTATTGCATTGTGCTGAGTATTTAACTGTTGATACAGAGACCTCTCTGTCTGTCTGTGTGTGTTTATGATGTACAGTATATGTATGCATGTATGAGACAGACAGCACTCACTTGAGGATCTCCTCGCGACACTGCCTCTGTGTGGCGAAGCAGGCGATGGCCCACATCTTGATCTCCACCCCGGTGTGGAACTGTTTGCCCCTCATGTCCCACACGCCGTGGCTGGGCGTGGCCACCGTGCGGTTCTGCAAAGACACCACAGGGCTCACCTGCTGGGGCTGACACACACACACAAGGGGGAAGAGTATAATTTAATGTATCTAAAAACACCGTCATGCCATTTGTCGTAGCCTTCACATAAGAAAAGTCGAAATTATTATTTTCAGAGAGAAAAACAGAGGTGGGTGAAATGGTGGTAGAGGTTGACAGTTTGTCAAAAGCGACAAAAGTTAAAGAGCCCAGGGGCAAGAAAGAGAGATGGTGAAGCCAAATCACAGACACGCACAGAGACATGCAGATGAAGGATGATTTAAAAGGGTAGATACCATGAAGTGTTCCGAGCTCACCCTGCCGCCGTACTGCAGCCCGGGGGCCGGCAGCACGCGGCCCGTCACCTGCTCCATCTCGTCACGCACGCGGAACTGGAACTCCTGGACGAACGGGTCCATCTCATAGTTCGCACTCCGCACCTGGACACAGACAGGGGAAGGATAGAGGAGAAGGATCGAGGGAGGGGTAGTAGCAAAACAGGAAATCATTCGTTTTGGTGGTGGATGAGGCGAGTTTCCCCACTTACAACAGTACGTAAGCGCTTTGAGCATCTGGAAAAGCAGTATATCAGTGCAAGCAATTAGTATGATTAACTATGTAGACATGTCACTCAGTAGTCGTAATACCTCCCAGTCATTGGAGGGCGCTTTAGACAGTACTCACCAGCCTGCTGATCTCCTCCTGTCTGTCTGGGGC
This sequence comes from Salvelinus alpinus, assembly GCF_045679555.1. Lineage (NCBI taxonomy): Eukaryota > Metazoa > Chordata > Actinopteri > Salmoniformes > Salmonidae > Salvelinus > Salvelinus alpinus. Next base: position 5,183,776 of record NC_092111.1, read on the forward strand.
AGAGCGGGCCGTGGCTTTGATCATGGTGGACGTCTGGTTATCAGTGAGTTTTTTAATACAGCGCTGGCCAGCTACTATGTTGCACACCTGCAAGGAGACATAGGAATGTGAGTTAAAGTAATTTAATACGGTAGACAGCCGTATTGGTACAGTTTTATGCTTAGGGCCCCGAGTTTATCCTGAGCAGATGATCTGACCAGGAAAGACAGGCCTCTACAAAGAGGGCTCTCAGGGCTCTACAAAGAGCCAATGGCAATACTATTATTGGTACTCACCTCTAGGGGCAGGTAGGTGTGTTTCTGCTCCTGGCCCACCTGGAGGCAGGGGAGGTGGGGGTACTTCAGCTGCAAGCTGTACTTCTCTCTGAAGTACTGGGCCACCGTGCGCTCCACTGTCTGACCATTCTCCAGCTGCAGGGGGAACCTGGGGGTTCAGAGAGGAGAAACATGGAGTTTTGTGACTTTGTGCTCATCTAGTTTTCATGTTCAACTCTTAGGGGTGGTTTCTCGGGACACAGATTAAGAGAAGTCCTTGATCAAAAAGCATATTCAAAGGAGATTCTCCATTGAGCTTGCTTTTTAGACCAGGACTAGACTTAATCCATCACGACTGGTCTGCCGACGTAAATCATCCGATGTGGTTTCAACAGGCTTTTCCGTTGCGATGTCGCCGAAGACCCATCCGCTAGCCCCGGTCCGCTAGCTTTCTGAATGCTGTCGTTTCCCGCTCGCCTAGCATAGTAGCAACTACCGAACGGCTCACCTATTGCTGCTCATTGGACCCTATGATCACTCGGCTACACAGCTGATGTACTGCGTTAGTGAACAGTCCAGCAGGCCTCTGTTAATATGTCGGCCCCAGCCTCGAACTCTGGTCCTGTGCGTACCCAACTGACCCTCTCTGCCCATTCATCGCCATTTACCCGTTGTTGTCTTAGGTCTCCCGATCAACACCCGTGACTGCTCTATGCCTCTCTCTAATGTCAATATGCCTTGTCTACTGTTGTCTTGTTTAGTACTTATTGTTTTATTTCACTGTAGAGCCCCCAGTCCCAATCAAAATGCCTTAGAAAGCTCTTTTGTCCCAACCCCCCACACGTAGAGACCTCACCTTGCGCCTCCAGAGATGCAATCTCTCCCATCGTCACTCAACGCCTAGGTTGACCTCCACTGTACACACATCCTATCATACCATTGTCTGTACATTATAACCTGAATCTATTCTACCATGCCCAGAAATCTGCTCCAGCGCACTAGACAACCAGTTCTTATAGCCGTACCCTTATCCTACTCCTCCTCTGGTGATGTAGAGGTTAACCCAGGCCCTGTAGCCCCCAGTACCACACCTATTTCCCAAGTGCTCTCATTTGTTGACTTCTGTAACCGTAAAAGCCTTGGTTTCAATTTGTAAGTCGCTCTGGATAAGAGCGTCTGCTAAATGACTTAAATGTAAAATGTAATGTTTCATGCATGTTAACATCAGAAGCCTCCTCCCTAACTTAGTTTTATTCACTGCTTTAGCACACTCCGCCAACCCTGATGTCCTAGCCGTGTCTGAATCCTGGCTTAGGAAGGCCACCAACAATTCTGAAATGTACATCCCCAACGACAACATTTTCCATCAAGATAGAACTGCCAAAGGGGGCGGAGTTGCAATCTACTGCAGAGTTCTGTCATACTATCCAGGTCTGTGCCCAAAAAGTTTGAGCTTCTACTTTTAAAAATCCACCTTTCCAGAAATAAGTCTCTCACGGTTGCCACTTGTTATAGAACCCCTCAGCCCCCAGCTGTGCCCTGGACACCATATGTGAATTGATTGCCCCCCATCTATCTTCAGAGTTAGAGATAGGTGACCTAACCTGGGATATGCTTAACACCCCGGCCGTCCTACAATCTAAGCTAGACGCCCTCAATCTCACACAAATTATCAAGGAATCTACCAGGTACAACCCTATATCCGTAAACACGGGCACCCTCAGAGATATTATGCTGACCAACTTGCCCTCTAAATACATCTCTGCCATCTTCAACCAGGACCTCAGCGATCACTGCCTCATTGCCTGCGTCCGTAATGGGTCCACGGTCAAAAGACCACCCCTCATCACTGTCAAACGCTCCCTAAAACACTTCAGCGAGCATGCCTTTCTAATCGACCTGGCCCGGGTATCCTGGAAGGATACTGACCTCATCCCATCAGTGGTTATTCTTTAAAAAGTGCTTTCCTCCCCATCTTAAATAAGCATGCCCCATTCAAAAAAATGTAGAACTAAGAACAGATATAGCCCTTGGTTCACTCAACTGTCCTTGACCAGCACAAAAACATATTGTGGCGAACTGCATTAGCATCGAATAGGCCCTGCGATATGCAACTTTTCAGGGAACTTAGGAACCAATATACAGTCAGTTAGGAAAGCAAAGGCTAGCTTTTTCAAACAGAAATTTGAATCCTGTAGCACAAATTCCAAAAAGCTTTGGGACACTAAAGTCCATGGAGAATAAGAGCACCTCCTCCCAGCTGCCCACTGCACTGAGGCTAGGAAACACTGTCACCACCGATAAAATCTACAATAATCGAGAATTTCAATAAGCATTTTTCTACGGCCATGCTTTCCACCTGGCTACCCCTACCCCGGCCAACAGCTTTACAACCCCCGCAGCAACTTGCCCAAGCCCCCCCGCGTCTCCTTCACCCAAATCCAGATAGCTGATGTTCTGAAAGAGCTGCAAAATCTGGACCCCTACAAATCAGCTGGGCTAGACAATCTGGACACTCTCTAAAATGATCTGCCGCAATTGTTGCAACCCCCATTACTAGCCTGTTCAACCCCTCTTTCGTATCATCTGAGATCCCTAAAGATTGGAAAGCTGCCTCGGTCATCCCCCTCTTCAAAGGGGGAGACACTCTAGATCCAAACTGTTATAGACCTATATCCATCCTGCCCTGCCTTTCTAAAATCTTCGAAATCCAAGATAACAAACAGATCACCGACCATTTCGAAACCCACCGTACCTTCTCTGCTATGCAATCTGGTTTCTGAGCTGGTCATGGGTGCCACGCTCAAGGTCCTAAACGATATCTTAACCGCCATCGATAAAAGACAGTACTGTGCAGCCGTATTCAACGACCTGGCCAAGGCATTCGACTCTGTCAATCACCGCATTCTTATTGGCAGACTCAATAGCCTTGGTTTCTCAAATGACTTCCTCGCCTGGTTCACCAACTACTTCTCAGATAGAGTTCAGTGTGCCAAATCGGAGGGCCTGTTGTCCGGACCTCTGGCAGTCTCTATGGGGATGCCACAGGGTTCAATTCTCGGGCCGACTCTCTTCTCTGTATATATCAATGATGTCGCTCTTGCTGCTGGTGATTCTCTGATCCACTTCTATGCAGACGACACCATTCTGTATACATCTGGCCCTTCTTTGGACACCGTGTTAACAAACCTCCAAACAAGCTTCAATGCCATACAACTCTCCTCCCGTGGCCTCCAACTGCTCTTAAATATAAGTAAAACTAAATGCATGCTCTTCAACTGATCGCTGCCTGCACCTGCCCTCCCGTCTAGCATCACTACTCTGGACGGTTCTGACTTAGAATGTGTGGACAACTACAAATACCTAGGTGTCTGGTTAGACTGTAAACTCTCCTTCCAGACTCACATTAAGCATCTCCAATAAGAAATGTAATCTAGAATCAGCTTCCTATTTTGCAACAAAGTATCCTTCACTCATGCTGCCAAACATACCCTCGTAAAACTGACTATCCTACCGATCCTTGACTTCAGCGATGTCATTTACAAAATAGCCTCCAAAACTCTACTCAGCAAATTGGATGTAGTCTATCACAGTGCCATCCGTTCTGTCACCAAAGCCCCATATACTACCCACCACTGTGACCTGTATGCTCTCGTTGGCTGGCCCTCGCTTCATATTCGTCGCTAAACCCACTGGCTCCAGGTCATCTATAAGTCTTTGCTAGGTAAAGCCCCGCCTTATCTCAGCTCACTGGTCACCATAACAACACCCACCCGTAGCACGCGCTCCAGCAGGTATATTTCACTGGGCATCCCCGAAGCCAACACCTACTTTGGCCGACTTTCCTTCCAGTTCTCTGCTGCCAATAACTGCAACGAACTGCAAAAATCACTGAAGCTGAAGACATATCTCCCTCACTAACTTTAAGCATCAGCTGTCAGAGCAGCTTACCTATCACTGTACCTGTAAACAGCCCATCTGTAAATTGCACATCCAATTACCTCATCCCCATATTGTTATTTATTTTTGCTCTTTTGCCCCCCAGTATCCCCCCTTGCACATCATCATCTGCACATCCATCACTCCAGTGTTAATGCTAAATTGTAATTATTTCGCCACTATGGCCTATTTATTGCCTTACCTCCCTAATCTTACTACATTTGCACACACTATACATAGACTTTTTATATTGTGTTGTTGACTGTATGTTTGCTTATCCCATGTGTAACTCTGTGTTGTTGTTTTTGTCGCACTGCTTAGCTTTAACTTGGCCAGGTCGCAGTTGTAAATGAGAACTTGTTCTGAACTGGCCTACCTGGTTAAATAAAGGTGAAATAAAACATTGGGGGGAGAAAAAAAAAATATATATATATTTGTATCCAGGAAGCTGCCCATTAGTCCAATTTAGAGGCAATTCAAGGCTTCGGTCCAGGCTGTGTCAGAGTTAACCTACATTGTAATATTATACATTTTATCCAGAGCAACTTACAGGAGCAATCAGGGTTAAGTGCCTCGCTTAAGGGCATATCGACAGATTTTTCACCTAGGCGGCTTGGGGATTTGGTTACTGGGCCAACGTTCTTAACTTCTGGTCTGCCTGCCGCCAAACTACACATATCCCTGTCTCTCTGTGTATAGGTACTCACGTCTGGTGGCTGGCAGGGCGGCGGGTCACGTTACACACTCTGTACTTCCTCCGCATCGTCCCGCAGTGGGTCACTTCCACCTTCAGACCTGGACACAGCAAAGCAGGGAGGAGGTGCATATGTTTGAGAAAAACTGTTCATTCAAAATTAATTATGGCCCTAATCTATGTATTGCACATGACTGGGCAGGGGTGCAGTCCCGCTCCCAAGGTGGATGGGCCTATGCACTCCCAAGCCCACCCATGGCTGCGCCCCTGCCCAGTCATGTGAAATCCATAGATTAGGGTCTAATGAATTTATTTCAATTGTTGAGCTTATATTTTTGTTCAATATAAAACGATTCAGCAATACAGAAAGGAGTGAGTGAACTATCACAATACCAATATCCCTACAACCAAAACAAATGACAAAAACATTAGCCCTGGATTTCAATAGTGATGCAAGGAGTCTAGCAGTGTGTTCCATTCAAGTGTTAGGTAGCATTCTTGTGCCTGGGGTGGTGGTGGTGACGTCACTCTGCATACCTTTGATCTCTTTGGTGAACTTTACCCTGTGGGAGTCGGTGAGGGGCCGGGGCTGCTCGTCTATGTTATGGATGTCCAGGACCTCACACATGAACTGGATCACCGGCTGGGCCTTGTAGAACGCCGTGGCCGATACTACAGAGGAGAAGTGGTCAAATTAAAATAAGGTACTTGAATGCGGCTTAGGATCCATGTTATGATAGTCAACAATCAAATTCAAATAGCAAGAGCTAGAATATGTCAATTGACAAATCAGGGACTTCGAAAGTAGCTAAGAAACCAATTCTGAGTAAAAGTGTGAGGGATAGGCTGAATTCTACATCATTTGGACCAATCAAAGACATGACCGACGAAACAAAATGCAACTAAACATAGACATCAGAGACTGACTGAGATGCTACATCATTGTCATCCAGACAACATGGAAAGAAACAAGTCCCTGCCACCAGTGAAGAATACGTCATTATTGTCCCTGTTCCTTACAGTCAAGGGAAAAGGCCCTCACCGTCAATGTTGAGCATCATCTTCCACATGGCGGGCCGCACCGACTGGTGGAAGCCGAACCACACCTCCCTGCCCCCGCCCAGGGGATGGTCGTAACCCTCAGGGGAGGAGAAGAATGAGCGCCCCACTGGGGTGTACCTGGGGAGAAGAAAGAGAGGGTCACCTTTCACAGCCTGAAAACGTATTGAATTACTCTACTCGTGTTTTATTCAAGACATAGCTTCAGTAGGTTGTATATCTTTTTTGAAAGAATCTATACTATAAACTACTACTATATTCTGGACTATGAGTGTTGATAAATACACACTCTTAAATTACACAACGGACAGAATAGCTTGTTCCACATCTGGAAAGACACAGCAAAGGGCTTCTGACAGCAGTTCTATAGTACATGAACACTCCTAGGCCCATACATAGTGAAATCTGTAATGCCACTGCTGTCCAGTAGGGTGGCAGAGACTCACTTCATGGAGGGCAGGTGTCGCAGCACCACGTCCACAGCGTGTACAGGGTTGGTGCTGATGGGCTTGTCCAGCTCCAAGGGCTCAGGCACGGTGCGCCCTGTCAGGACCTCATGCAGCATGTGCCAGCTGACTAGCGACACAAACCTGATGGACACTTTGAAGGGGCGATCCTTACCCCCCTCCCCTGGCAGGGTGACGTCCAGATCCACCTGAGGAGAATATAGATAGCTTGAACTTCTATGGCAACTCAATGAATCACCAGAACACCCATCTGACATTCCATATGGTAAATTACACTACAACTGTTATTGTGTGTGTGTGTGTGTGCGCGCATCTCACCCCTGCTGTGGCGACTGGTAGGGGGTTGGCTGTGTAGAGGCTCCTCTTCCCATCGTAGACTGGCCTTCGGTCCCCAAAGATGGTCACCTTGAAGTGCTTCACCATGGAGTCCACCACCTCCCTATAGGGGCACCAGAGAGACAAATATGTCGACTCTCCAACACTGATCCATAACCCTGGTCTTTAATGTGGGTAAAGTGATGCGGAGTACAGTTCATGTGATCAAATGAAAGCTCTGCAGCCAGTTTGTGTTGTTTTGAGAATGTTCATGCTGACACACATATGATAGGTCTGTGGGTTTGATCAAGCGCAGCTTGTATACCTGTTGACGCGACGCGGGCACTTCTCGGGAATGATGTCTACTTCATAGAGGTAGACGTCCATCTTGGGGATATCCACCTGGAAGCAGTTGGCCAGCAGCTTGATAGGCTTCCCCATGGTGCCAAAGCCAGGCCGCCGCGGCACTGTGAACAGGGCCTGGGCCCCCACATCTCCTAGAGAGAGGAGGGTGAGAGTAAGAGTGAGTGAGAATTCTCCTGACTAACACAAACTTTGTTGGAGAGTATAGTAAGGGTGTGCCAGCCACACTACACCCATACTCTACCGAAGCGCTTTCATGACAGCCTCGTCGAAAACTACTCCGGTAATCATGACTTCACAAAACCACACACACACACTTACAACTCAGATGAGCCGCACACTCACTACTCTGACGCACACAAAAAGACATGACACTAGTGATGTGCGGTTCGCGAACGATTCGGTCTTTTTTTAACTACTCTTTCTAGTGACTCGAGAGTCATGGTTTGTATTTCTGAGTGACTTTTCGTTTGACCTGCTGGCCGCAATGAATTCTACGACAGGATTAGCCCGCGCTCCTCCGGTGACTCAGGAGAGGTGATCCGACCAACAAATGCCTGTCATACATGTGCACAGGCAAAATATACTGAACAAAAATATAAAAACGCAACATGCAAGGTTGTTTTCTTTACAGAAAATGTTTGGCAATTGACTAGGATCGGTGGAATACATGTTGGCATATAGAGCAAAAACTATTCTGGGTGCCGTAGTACTGTAGGGAATACTCAGTAGGGTCTGTAGAATGTACACGAAACCAAAATATAAAACGCAACATGTAAAGTGTTGGTCCCATGTTTCATAAGCTGAAATAAAAAGACCCCAGAAATGTTCCATATGTACAAAAATCTTATTTCTCTCATTTGTTTACATCCCCAGCCTCACAACTGCAGACCACGTGTAACCACACCATCCCATACCCTCCACATCTGGCTTCTTCACCTGCGGGTTCGTCTGAGACCAACCAATATCCAGCAACCTGACAGCTGATTAAACTGTGGGTTTTCCCAACTGAAGCATTTCTACACAAACTGTCAGAAACTCAGGGAAGCTCATCTGCATGCTCGACGTTCTCACCGGGGTCTTGACTTGACTGCAATTTGGCAGCATACCCGACTTTAGTGGGCAAATGCTCACCTTCGATGGCCACTGGCAGGCTGAAGAAGTGTGCTCTTCACAGATCAATCCTGAGTTTCAACTGTACCGGGCAGATGGCAGACGGCGTGTATGGCGTCGTGTGGGAGTGCAGTTTGCTGATGTCAACATTGTGAACAGAGTGCCCCATGGTGGCGGTGGGGTTATGGTAAGGGCAGGCATAAGCTACGGACAATGAATACAATTGCATTTTATCAATGGCAATTTGAATGCACAGAGATACCATGACGAGATCCTGAGGCCTATTGGTGTGCTATTCATCCACCCCCATCACCTCATGTTTCAGCATGATAATGCACAACCCCATGTCACAAGGATCTGTAAACAATTCCTGGAAGCTGAAAATGTCCCAGTTCTTCCATGGCCTGCATACTCACCAGACGTCACCCATTGAGCATGTTTGGGATGCTCTGGATCGACCTGTACGACAGCGTTTTACAGTTCCCGCCAATATCCAGCAACTTCGCACGCTGCATGAGGCAAATGGTGGTCACACCAGATATTGACTGGTTTTCTGATCCATGCCCCTACCTTTTTTTAAGGCATCTGTAACCAACAGATGCATATTAGTATTTCAAGTCATGTGAAATCCATAGACGAGGGCCTAATGAATTTATTTCAATTGACTGATTTCCTTATATGAACTGTAACTCAGTGAAATTGTTGCATGTTACATGATAATTGATCGCATTGTGCAATATTATGATGGACACAGCTTTGTAGAACCAAAACATACACAGCCTCTGCTCAACTAACTAGACAACGAATTGTTTGGGGTGCTGCAGTTCAAATGATATTGTGCTCATCACCCTCACGGCAGTCAAGCAATGCATTTTGCCAACAGTCGTTCACAATCTAGTCCGGTTGTGGCCACAACTAGACCTCGTTTCAAATGTAACAATAAACAATCGTATTTGTATGTCTAGCAATCAACAAAATGTACATTGTAACGTGGTTTTGTAGAGTCAGATTGTACAGATTATTTACTGTCTGTGATGCCGTGTCCTCAGTGTCTATCACTCGCTCCCATGTGTGTCATTGCCATGCCAACAGCACCCATGTGGCTGCCACTTCTCCATGGCAACACATGCTGACGAGAGGACAAAACAGACAGACATACCGACTTAATCAAGGGTCCAGCTCAAAAGAAGATGGTGTAATTATGAGTTGGACAATGCATGGTTTTGCCACACAATTAGCCTATACACTCAAACCTTAACTCATACACTGACTGCACTACTAAACAACTAGCTAGATACTGAACCTAAACCTAACAAGAAACAACCGAGTGTACAAGAGTGGGCGGCAATGGAGGTGTGGATGGCTAACTAACTGCCTCTTCTTCTTTCTCATCCTCTTCCATGCACAGTCTACCCACACAGAGCTCTGGATCACGGGCTCTCTTGGCTTACACACACAGAACCTACACGACAAACACCATGTGAAGGTTGTAGGCCTATACAACATAGATCATCAAAGTGAGTCTGCCAGTGTTCAGCCAGGTACAGGCACTCAGCAGCTGTATCCTACATCTATGGCTCCTCTCTCAAGGCATGGTAACACACATTGGTCATTTGGTGGGTGCAAAATGGATCAAAATATTTTCATTCCACTAAAATTCAGTACAACAAGGCAACTTTACTTGGCATTTATCTCCCAGGCCTCCTTTAAGACACCAAATACAGATTAAGATTTGATATCAAACTGGCATAAAAATCAGAAAACATGACGATCCAACTGACTGTGTCGAATGAGTGCTAAGAAAGCAGACAGCACAAATCATATCATCCATCTCCAATCATGGTTGGTTTCAATGTCGACAGCTCAAAAGTATGCCAACAAATATGTTTCTCACAAAGCAGCTAGGTGATAGTTAATTGACTTTGTGGCTTTCATGCGGAATTGATTGATAATTAAGCGAGCCCACAGTGAGTGGACTCCCGAATGGCACCGTGGTCTAAGGCACTGCATTTCAGTGCTAGAGGATGTTACTACAGACCCTGGTTCGATCCTGGGCTGTATCACAACCGGCCGTGATCGGGAGTCCCATGCTGGGCCAATTGTTGCATGGACACAGAGTTCCATGCAACAATTTACCCAGCATCGTCCGGGTTAAGGGAGGGTTTGGCAGGGGTAGACATTCATTGTAAAAAAAATAACATTGTTCTTAACTGACTTGCCTAGTTCAATAAAGGTTAAAAAAAAGCACTATCAAATAACTTTGACACCAGCTGGTGTGGAAGGCAGGCAGGCAACTCCCAAACAGCCAGCCAGCCTCTCATGGGCTTGAGATAATTAGACACACCTGACGGGCTTGCCACCTGCTTATGACAGCCGTCGGCAAACCTAATTCAGGCGTAAAAGAAAAGCTTGAAACTAGATAGTGTCGGGGGAGATTCTCTTCTGCACTGTTCAACCAGTCCAGTAAATGTGGAGGAGTTAAGATGGAGTGTCGCCTTGTTAACGTCCTAAAGCGTAAGTCACGTCACAGGGTTTCTTTCCATTTCCCATGAAAACCAGAACATCCGGTTGTTGGGGTCTCGGCAGAGGCAACCAACCAGCAAACACCTCCGTTCCGCCAGCATGCAGTACGGGGAAAAAATAATCAAATGATCGTAATATTTTACGAGGAAATGCTAGCAGACAGAATTTTAAGAATATGAAAAATTTGAAAAAATATTTTATAGCACAAATAATATTGACATTGTTAACAGCATAAAAAAATATGATTACTATCAATCAATGTATTTATAAAGCCCTTCTTACAACAGCTGATGTCACAAAGTGCTGTACAGAAACCCAGCCTAAAACCCCAAACAGCAAGCAATGCAGGTGTATAAGCACGGTGGCTAGGGAAAACTCCCTGGAAAGGCCAAAACCTAGGAAGAAACCTAGAGAGGAACCAGGCTATGAGGGGTGGCCAGTCCTCTTCTGCCACCCCCTCTTCTGGCTGTGCCGGGTGGAGATTGATAGATAGTTATCTTGTAACAGTAATACAAATAACAAAACATTATTTATAATGCTAATAATAATAATAATAAAAAATGATAACAATAATACAATTATTTGTATAATATTAAATCAACCTTAGAAAATCCCACTGTTACTTAGCCCATTTGTATTGCACTACGTTCAGATTGTTTTTCATATTGGACATCCATAGCGCACCGTACATAATTCCCTGTATGTTGTGTCGCAGTAAAAGCGGGGTCCATTCTACGCATGAACACATCTCCTGTTGAAGTTCACAGCCAGAGGAGTGTCACTTCTGCAGCGCTTAACAGTGCCCTATCAGCCTAAATCCATTTTTCACATTGGACTACATATCGCACCGTACATAATTCTCTGACAGCTTAAGTGAAACAACGCAAACAGGGTGATCAGTAGATGGAGTGTTAACTGGCTGGCATAAAAGTAAATGACGCACATTATCCTAATGATGAGAAAGCTGCAGACTTTATGCATTTCAATTAGTCGGCAGGGCGTGCCAAAACGTGCATTATGTCAAGTTTTTTGGCCAAACAAACATTTATTTAAGGAACAAATCATATATTTCTACATGTTGGTATAACCCCAATCACATAGATTTTGTTCTGAAAATGACATGAAAACAGTGAGACTACCTGAAGAGGATCTTGCATACAATTTCAATCTTCTGTTTTACTGTTGATGTTATACAGTTTCATGAAAAGTTTGATTAACTTTAGTGATATTTATCATGAATAAATGCTTTTTTTTTTTTTTAAACCAAATTGCATCTCTTGAATCAACATATTGTTTGTTTGTAGAATGAACTTTGTGGATTTGGAAAGGAATAGGGCTCCCTACACAACATACATAAAATGGTGTACATTGCAATAAATGATAGGAACACAAAAACAACGTTGACCATTTAGGCTTGAAAAATTAGCAAATCACATAATATCTCATAGATATACTTTAAAATTATCCTATGAGACTCGAAATTGACCTCAGGTGCATACTGTTTCCATTGATCATCCTTGAGATGTTCCTACAACTTAATTGAAGACCACCTGTGGTAAAATAAATTGATTGGATATGATTTGGAAAGGCACACACCTGTCTATATAAGGTCCCACAGTTGACAGTGCATGTCAGAGCAAAACCCAAGCCGTGATGTCGAAGGAATTGTACATAGAGCTCCGAGACAGGATTGTGTCGGGGCACATATCTGGGGAAGGGTAACAAAACATTTCTGCAACATTGAAGGTCCCCAAGAACACAGTGGCCATCATTCTTAAATGGAAGAAGTTTGGAATCGCCAAGACTCTTCCTAGAGCTGGCTGCCTGGCCAAACTGAGCAATCGTGGGAGAAGGGCCTTGGTCAGGGAGGTGACCAAGAACCTGATGGTCACTCTGACAGAGCTCTAGAGTTCCTCTGTGGAGATGGAAGAACCTTCCAGAAGGCCAACCTTCTCTGCAGTACTCCACCAATCAGGCCTTTATGGTAGAGTGGCCAGACAGAAGCCTCTCCTCAGTAAAAGGCACATGACAGCCCACTTGGAGTTTGCCAAAAGGCACCTAAAGAACTCTCAGACCATGACAAGATTCTCTGGTCTGATGGAGCCAAGGTTGAACTCCTTGGCCTGAATGTCAAGCATCTCTTCTGGAGGAAACCTGGCAACATCTTTACGGTGAAGCATGGTGGTGGCAGCATAATGCTGTGGCATTGTTTCTTAGCGGCAGGGACTGGGGGACTAGTCAGGATCGAGGGAAAGATGAACGGAGCAAAGTACAGAGAAATTCTTGATGAAAACCTGCTCCAGAGCGCTCAGGACCTCAGACTGGGGCGACAGTTCACCTTCCAACAGGACAATGACCCTAAGCACACAGCCAAAACAACGCATGAGTGGTTCGGGACAAGTCTCTGAATGTCCTTGAGTGGCCCAGCCAGAGCCCGGACTTGAACCCGATCTAACATACAGTACCAGTCAAAAGATTGGACACACCTACTCATTCCAGGGTTTTTCTTTATTTTGACTATTTTCTACATTGTAGAATAATAGTGAAAACATCAAAACTATGAAACAACACATATGGAATCATGCAGTAACCAAAAAACAAACAAATCAAAGGACATTTTATATTTGAGATTCTTCAAAGTAGCCACCCTTTGCCTTGATGACAGCTTTGCACACTCTTGGCATTCTCTCAACAAGCTATAGGAGGTAGTCCCCTGGAATGCATTTCAATGAACAGGTGTGTCTTTATTAAAAAGTTAATTTGTCAAATGTATTTCCTTCTTAATGCATTTGATCCAATCAGTTGTGTTGTGACAAGGTAGGGGTGGTATACATGGCAAGAACAGCTCAAATAAGCAAAGAGAAATGACAGTCCATCATTATTTAAGATAAGGTCAGTCAATGCGGAACATTTCAAGAACTTTGATAAAGTTTCAAGTGCAGTCGCAAAAACCATGAAGCGCGATGATGAAACTGGCTCTCACGAGGACCGCCACAGGAAAGGAAGACCCAAAGTTACCTCTGCCGCAGAGGAAAAGTTCATTAGAGTTACCAGCCTCAGAAATTGCAGCCCAAATAGACGCTTCAGAGTTCAAGTAACAGACACATCTCAACATCAACTGTTCAGAGGAGACTGTGTGTATCAGGCCACATTGAAGACAGTCCCACATTGAAAGTCACTGAGCTCTTCAGCAAGGCCATTCTACTATTGTTTGTCTATGGAGATTGCACGGCTGTGTGCTGGAATGTATACACCTGTCAGCAATTAGTGTGGCTGAAATAGCCAAATCCACTAATTTGAAGGGGTGTCCATATACTTTTGTTTATACAATTTGACAAGCACTTGATAATGCCTCGAATTTCACGGCGGCATCCCTTCGTGGCCATGACGCACCCTAAAAAATCCATGCCTTTGTGGCCAATAGTCGTTGTGCCCTTGCCCCGGAGTGCTGCGTTGTGCCCTTCTCCCTGAGTGCTGCGCAATTCGAAGCGTCTCTCACTCACATGGCTCTCCATAACGTGATCGGGTCTTTCTCACAGGCTACAAGTGAAGACTGACACATCAGGGACGCAACTGTGCGCGTTATTAAATTCCGAGGTGCATATTGAAGATATTGGAAGAACTGTCCACATTTACTTTCCATGCACCGGTCTCAAAACAGGGGCAGCGGGAAAAAAGTACATGTCATCTATGCACTTAAATAGCGAATGGAGGATGCATCTGCATTGATGTCAGAGTGATAATAGAGTGCTCAATAGCAGGCAGTTAGCAAGTTTGGTAGGCTACTAATGACCATCAGCAGCATCAGAGCTTGGAGAAACCTAATTACCATGACTAAACGGTCACATGGAATTTGACTGCCATCATGACTCGTGACCGCCGGTGTGGCAGTAATACGGTCACCGCAACAGGCCTACTCCCAACCACAGTTTTACCTCTGAACATTGAATAGTTTCTCCAATATGTACATGTATAGGCCTACAGTGTATTGCATTGGGACCATTTGAGTGGGTGGAGTAGAAAGTGTTGCTGGGCATATAGACCTCAGTCCCCCATGAAATAACACCATATATACACATTCTACAGATCCTTCTAAGTATTTATTACCCTACGTTTTCTGTACAGTGCTATATTTGTACCGTATAGTGTCCAGGCAGCCCATTTTTAAGCTATTTGACCACAGTAAGGCCAGCAACAATCCATAAAAGGCCAGCAACACTCAGAGCCCGATGAAATGACACCAACATATACAATTCTACTAAGTATTCCCTACAATACTTTTACGGCGGCACCCTGAATATGTTTTGCTCTATATAGTGATTTGCATTGTGGCCGCCAATATAACGGGTGGAGTAAAGGGCCAGCAACACTCCGTATTATTCATATCCCTTGAAATGACACCGTATATACAATCTACAGACCCTACTGAGTATTCCCTATAACACTTTTACTACGGCACCCAGAATAGTTTTTGCTCTATAAGCCAATATGTATACCATATACAGTGATTCGCATTGAGGGGATTTATTTGACCTTCAAACATGTTTTTTTTTAACCCAAATTGAATGCAAATGATTTCTTAAATATGAACACATATGAATCATTGTTAATGTTTGGACAATTATTTGTCATATCATGAATAAATACAGGTTATTTACACGTTTCTACTATTACGTGGGGGACTTTTATTTAGAAATGTTCCCAAATTCTGTGACCCGGAAGTACTTTTTTGTTGCTGCCGACGAGACGCTGATCCGGCAAATCATCTTACCAATGGTATGTCTGGTCACCCAAATTCGTTTTCTAACCCAGACAGTAGAGTGAAAGGCCTGGATGTGTTTATTTTCATGCATTATCTGATTGGTAGGCTTATTTGGGAGGATCTCGGGTTCTTTTGGTTTTGACTGTATGCTATCCTTTAAGGATCCTTTAAGGATAGCAACTGATAGTCAGCCTACAAAACTTAAACACCAAACTTCAACAATTTAATAAGAATAAGGGGTTTGACAGACAGGTGTATGAATATACCTGAAGTTCCGATTTCCATTCATGAGGTCTCTGTCCCCTGCTCCCAATGGTCAAATCTCAACGCAGCTCCTGTTCGTCTGACGCTATTACCTCAGCGTTGGAGACGTTCCACCCGACCACTCTATCAAGCCGACACCCCGGCTTCTCTCGCTGATTTGGGCACGGGCCGCTGTGGTGTCCGCTTAATTAACCCGAGATCCTCCCAAATTGCCCCCGTTGTTAACCGGCACAAATTGAACGACGTGTCCCCTTCCTTTCGTTAAAGCACTAATTCTTCTCAGGTGACAATATATATATATTTTCAAAGACTCAAGTCCCAGAAAATATTTCAGAGCCTCGGATACTCCACTGCTCCTATTCCTGAACGGTTTTAAGGCTATATCTCGATCGTTTAGGGTTTCTCCTTGTCATTAGTTGCCAGGATAATATCAACATCATCTTTGTTTTTTCAGACCATATAAGTGAACCTTTTGGTGTTCTTCTGCCGGCAAATTGGTGTTTCACTCCCCGGTGCGTTCTCTGTACTACCGCTGTGAAGCGGGCAAGATTAACTAAGTACTTTCCGGGTCACGGATATCGTCTTCTTCTGTGGTATATTGGCGATTGCACAATTTAATGTACATCCCGCCACCTACTGTGCGGGATGGAAACAGGATTCCCCAAAACGGCCAAACTACCAATAACAAAAAAACAACCAAACTACAAAAAATAAACTAAATCAAACAATCTTTGGCTTGTCATGGGTCCGCTTGTCATGTTTCGGGGGACCCATGACTCGACCTTCGCCTCTCCTGAGCCCGTTGCAGCGATGAGACAAGATTGTAATTAGATCGTGATTGGATATCACGAAATTGGTGAGAAAAAGAGGGTAAAAAAATGTTTTAAATAAAAAATTGGATCCCTTACAAAGGCTCAAGGGGAGCCTGGGAGAGTGTGTCGTCTTCTGGCTCAAGTACCCCCTGCAAGTCTTTTCTGCCGCAGCCACAATAATGTCCAGTTTCTTTGAGACTTGAGCCGTACAGTTTATAACTGTGGCAATGAACGCCACAAAATCCACCTTTTTAACAGACTGGGTATCTTTTGACTGGCAGCAAACATTTACTACAGGCTGTGGTGCATCCACTACCATATCTTCACTAGCATCACTTGTTTTCTCAATGAATTGAATCGCCTCCGCATCTCCTATGCGGAGGCGGAACTCGGGAACTCGGTATCCTGATCCCCACCACAATTGCAACACCGTTGTCCTTCTACACACCGTTCTTCAGTATAATCTGTTCGTCTGCACCCACTTGAAACATGGCCAAATCCTTTACAGTTCTTACACTGCAGTGGTTTGGGGACAAAAGCTCTTACATCTTACATAACTGAGCTTCACATGCATAGGTAGGTGCTCTTTTTTTTTTTTAAAGAACAGGGCCGACTGACTTTCTTATTTTTCGTCATTCACCCAGCGGGTCAGACGCCTGGCACCAACCACACCAGGAAATCTCTTCCTGAACATCTGTTGTCACCCCTGAGGTGACTCCTTTGACGGGTGCTCTACTCCGAAGTTCAAAGCAGGAAACTTCTGTTGTCTCGATTCTTTTGAGGCCTACTGCAATCTTCCTGTGTTTTTCATGAATACAGTCAATCAAAATAAGACCACTCCTGGTCACTCAGACAGACTCCACTTTTCCCAGCGCATTCACACCTCAAACAGGTTTCCCACATATGGCATCCTTACTCAACAAGCGCATCCCAACAAGAAGCGAATCGTTATCATTCACAGACTTATCTTCCACTCCAATTTCAGACAATTTCCTTTTTTGTTCCAGTTTTCGACCCTACAGTTGTCCATTCAGGACTTTCATCTTCATCAACTTTGCTCGACACGCTGAATTGATTCGAACTTCTACCATTTTACCTTACTGAAACGTCGCACTCCTCAGCCAAACTGTAAGTTCTCCAAACTCCACTAGGCTCCCACATTTTTGGAGTCCTTCAGAATATGAGTCAAATCAAATCAAAGTTTATTTGTCACGTGCGCCGAATACAACAGCAGTGAAATGCTTACTTACAGGCTCTAACCAATAGTGCAAAAAAAGGTATTAGGTGAACAATAGGTAGGTAAAGAAATAAAACAACAGTAAAAAGACAGGCTATATACAGTAGCGAGGCTACATACAGACACCGGTTAGTCAGGCTGATTGAGGTAGTATGTACATGTAGATATGGTTAAAGGGACTATGCATATATGATGAACAGAGAGTAGCAGTAGCGTAAAAGACTTAGTCCTATCCTATACACTTATCCTGTACACTTTGTTAATGAATAATTAGGGTGAGAAAATGTGCACAGTTATCGATATATTTTATACAAATGATCATACAAAGAATAATTTAAAGTATTTCTATACGATATGTGATTTATTTGTTTATTTTTCATAGGGTGTCAAATCAAAAAATACAGTTGAGAAGATACCACTCCAAGAAAACCAATGGTCCAAACCTCATGTCTCTACCATAATCCGTTCAAAAGTTATTGGAGTTTTTACCCTTGTCGAATGGTCAAGATTAGGATGACTAAATCAATGTAGACCAGAGGAAAAAAAGTGCTAAAAAAAAAATCAGGAAAATGGCATTGCGTCAGCTAAGCTGGATGCTGTGCGAGAATTAAGGCAAACTGACAGGCTCACCATTAAACTCTTTTTTTTTCTTGAATCCAGAGGACATAAAACAATATAGAGGCTAGGTAGATATTGATTTTGAGACATGACAAGCATAATTTTCATATTTTAGTATATGATTTTGTGACGCCCATGAAGTTATGTATCACATTTTATATACACTAAGTACATAAAGCACACCTGCTCTTTCCATGACATAGATTGACCAGGAGGATGGTCCCCTCGTATCGTCGCCGTTCCTCTTTCGGGGCCTCCGCCTGCTTCCATGGCAGGGTCTTGTCCCCTGACATTACCTCCTCCCAGGTCCAGGATGTCCTCCACTCTCTTTTCTTCCGGGCCCAGGATCCCTGCTCCTCTTGAACACGCTGCTTGGTCCGTGTGTGGTGTGATCTTCTGTCACGATTGTCATAATGATGAGACCAAGGCGCAGCGTGAGTAGAGTTCCACATCATTTTAATAAACTGAAACTCAACTAACAAAACAACAAACAATCAAACATAACGTGAAGCTACTGATGTGCACTCAGGCAACTATACATAGACAAGATCCCACAACACAAATGAGGGAAATGGCTACCTAAATATGATCCCCAATCAGAGACAAGGATAAACAGCTGTCTCTGATTGGGAACCATATCAGGCCAACATAGACATACAAAAACCCCTAGACATACCAAACCCTAGTCACACCCTGGCCTAACCAAAATAGATAATAAAAACTTCTCTATGGCCAGGGCGTGACATTGCCGATGACAAGCATAGCCATAGCATCAAGCAGCCACCAGTCTGCTTGGAAATATGAAGAGTGATGGGATTTGTTGGATTTGCCCCAAACATAATGCTTTGTATTCAGGACATAAATTTCATTCTTGCTACATTTTTTGCAGTTTTACTTTAGTTCCTTATTGCGAACAGGATGCATGTTTTGGAATATTTTTAGACTGTACAAGCTTCCTTCTTTTCACTCTGTCATTTAAGTTAGTATTGTGGAGTAACTACAATGTTGATGAGCCATGCTCAATTTTATCCTGTCACAACCATTACACTCTGTAACTGTTTTAAAGTCACCATTGGCCACATGGTGAAATCCCTGAGGGGTTTCCTTCCTCTCTTGCGAGGGCACCGGTATCTTTGTAGTGGCTGGGTGTATTGATACACCATCCAAAGTGTAATTAATAACTTCACCATGCTCAAAGGGATATTCAATGTCTGCTTTTAACATTTTTACCCATCTACCAATAAGTGCCATATCTCATGTGTTGTGATAATTTTGTTGTTTGTTCTGTAACCTGTTAATTCATATGCCTTGCGACCGTGATATATAGGCCTAAAGTCAGAGACAATAAAAAGTCACAGTGGCAGAATAGATTCAACCACACCTTTGTTTTATTACAAAACCGGATAGCAACCTCTGTCCAGTGAAGTCCACAAAGCGTATTGCATGTACAGTAACAGACAGTTACATGACCTACAGCATGGTAAAGCAGGTTAATGCTTCCTACATTTTTGGACCGCTAAACAACTATTGATTTCGAACACAGAGAGTTACCACAAGTCACAAAGAAAACATGAGTTGCTTACACTATTCCAGCACCATTTATTTAAACTTCCACATCATCAAATCACCTCCGCTTAGTCTAATACAGTAAAAAATAAGATACCAAAAACAAATTTAGTCCAATCAACGTGAGCTAAATATGATGTGGCTGTCCATGGTTCTGATTTCTCTGTGCGTGTGTGTGCACCTGCGTGTCTGTGCAAGTAGCAAAACATGTTGACTCACACTACTTGTAGAGAACCACCAATGCCATCCTCCTCTATTTCATGTTGACGAAACGGTCTATGATTCTTTCATACTGTACACCTTTTATTTTTTGTTGTCCTAGGCTACCTGGTTAAAATGCTTGCTCGCTAGCCTAACTTCCATTCATGGGCAACGTTAGCTAGTTAACATTAGCCTTCTCCATCTAGCTACATATTGAACTTCTATCCTCTCAGGCCAGGGACACAACAATGTAGTAATTAATGGTTGGATCATAATTGCTGTTACAATCATTGGCCAGTACGGAGAATTAAGTAAAACCACAAGATCAAATCCCTATCGCCATCCATGGCTAATTTAGGAAAGGGACAATTTTAGCTAGCTAGCTAGATAGCCACCGGAGAACAACAACACAACGAGATTCAACAATTCAAGTTTTTCTGTCAATGACGTATGCTCTTAATGGGATTTGATAGGAGTGATGCCAAAATCCAAGCTGGCTTCCCTTGACACTTTTTTTTCGGTTCGCCAGGCTCTCTCAGTTTAGCTCAACGCGGATTGAATCAATTCTTATATATTTTTTGTCAATGGCTTCCCTTGCCTTCAATGCTATGGGCAGCAACAATGTCATACTCATTTGGACCAGAAAACATCAGATAGATGGCCTACACGTAGAGACAGAGGGGCGCTGTTTCGCTCGCTCAGATGCTTTCTCCTGAGAGGTACATTCAGCCTCTTGCAAATTGAAGGAAAATTATGAAACAGAGAGACAAAATACATTTTATTTTAAAAATATATATATTGGTAATATTTTGGGGAAGCCTGACTTCCCTTGGCATCCATGAATACACACCACTGCTTCTTCGCGAGGCATTGGAAAACATCTCTGGTCTTTGTGGTTGAATCTGTGTTTGAAATTCACAACTGAGGGACCTTACAGATAATTGTATGTGTGGGGTAGAGATGAGGTAGTCATTCAAAAGTCATGTTAAACACTATTATTGCACACAGAGTGAGTCCATGCAACATTATGTGACTTGTTTAGCAAATGTTTTACTCCTGAACTTATTTAGGCCTGCCATCACAAAGGGGTTGAATCAGTGGCGACCCGTCATCCGGGGCAGGTGGGGCAGAGCTGTTTTGAGCCCCACATTTTTAGCAACAGAAAAATGTCTATATTTTTGGGGGAGCTTGCCTATTTTGCATTTTATTTGGCAGTAATACTTGTCACATATCAGTTTGCAAACAATGTCAAAAATATATATATCATTGAGTACAGTTTTGATGTTTTGCCCCACCAAGATTTACATGCTAAAATCGCCACTGGGTTGAAAACTTATTGACTCAAGACATTTCAGATTTTCATTTGAATTAGTTTGTAAACTTTCTAAAAACATAATTCCACTTTGACATTATGGGGTATTGTATGCAGGCCAGTGACACAAACTCCCAATTCAATCAATTTTAAATTAAAGCTGTAACACAAGAAAATGTGGAAAAAGTCAAGGGGTGTGAATACTTCCTGAAGACACTGCATATTTTTCATAGCTGTCTATTTACCACCACAAACCTAAGCTGTCACTAAGACCACACTCAACGAGCTGTATAGGGTCATAAGCAAACAAGAAAATGCAGATTCACTGGCGGCATTTATTGTGGCTGGTGATTTTAATGCAGGGAAAATGAAATCTATTTTACTTCATTTTTACCAGCATGTCACCTGCGCAACCAAATGTCGACAAAACTCGAAATCCCCTTTACTCCACAATCAGTAATGCATACAAGACCCTCCCTCGCCGTCCCTTTGGCAAATCAGACTGTAACTCTATCCTCCTGCTTCCTATGTACAAGCTGTAAAAAAAAAAAAAAATGGCCATCCTGCTCCCCTCCTCTCTACCTAACTTCCCCTCACAGTCCCCTTAAATCCCGTTCGTTTGGCTGCCCAGTCTAAAAGTTGTCCCTCACCCATCATAGCCCTGCCGTTCCTAACCAATCAGAGCGCTTATACTGCACCCTCCCACTCAGGTCAGAGTGTTATCATCATGCCAAGAGAGAAGACGCGCGATTTCTGAGGAGTTTTTATTGTAAACATTACCAGGAATACCTGAATGTTGTGCGTCCATCAAAATGAATTAATTGCAGGTTATTATTGGGGGGTTTCATGCTGTGTAGTAATCGGTAATTAGCAATAATACGTTTGCAGCTATTTTCTCCTGTACAGCTGTTGCTATTCTGTAATGCTGGTGTGCCGATACTGTTTAACATATTGTGTAAAGTGAATTGCCTATTGCTTATTTGCCTAAATGACATTATTGCATTGGTTGCACAAGTGCTTATGCAGAAATTTTTATTTTCTCGTATTGGTAAACAGTCTGTTGTATGTGTATGCTACCTTAGCACGTTTCACAGTGGCCATTGCTAAACTGTCTTAATGTGCTGGGAATGATATAAACATTAAAATATTGTTCAATAAATTCTCAGCAGTCTAAGTCAAAGTACATTTTTCATCAGTAGAAAACAAATCATCATATTGATACTGATCATACTCTCATTGGTCAGCATGGTAGAAATAACCATTTACATCCCCATAGCATCATCTGTAGAAACTAAAATGAGCATATCTTGTTGGACAAATCCAGGTATGGAAATTGTTATTTAAATAAAATTTCTTCCGTTTTGTGCCTAATTAACAGGACCCAGGACAAGCATCGTGATTCCACTATCTATAAGGAAACGCCTATGGTTTTGTGCCATGAGCACAAACCTGCTATAGTTCCTGAGTATTATCATTGCAATTTGGCAATAGATATAAATCAAATACATTAGGATCAGTTTCACTCTTAGGATCAGAGTTCACGCTTTCTATTCACCAGGGCATGCTGAGAATAGTATCAATCTCTTTGCTATACAACTTCTTTACACGTCTCAATCAGCATAATAACAATCAAAACAAAAACATTCTTCCACTCATATAGTTAACATACTAAAAACTTACTCAAATCATTTCAGTCAGTTTTAAAAATCATTCAGTTCCCAAATCATAATTCAAAACCCAATTAATTATCCGACCCCAAATCCAGAATGACATTGCTCAGTGATTCACATTGGTTCTATCACTCAAAGTGAAAACCCTCAACTTACCACACATCAACACTGGCAGAATGTACGTTTATTTTAAAATACAATATATTAAACTCATAATTCTAGTATTACATTTCTCATCAGGGTTATGATTACAGATCAGTATCGAAATGCATTCTTAGTCTAAATTACTATAAATTTAGCAGTGTGTAGAACTCCTCAATCAACCTGAATCCCCAAATAACAAATTCAGACAAGTCTAAATCAATTACGGAAACAGTTGACCAACCCTCTCGCTTTTCCAACTTCCAATTTTTTCTTACTCTTTAAGATGAATTATTTAACAATTGTCAAATATTTCATATCCCAGGTTTACAGTAAGTTTCTCACACATTTCCTATCAAAATGTGTTCAATGAAAACTCAAAAAAAAATCAAAAAATTCCATGTGTGTGCCCTTTTATGTACAGCTCCTTTAACCTGCAAAAAAAAACAAAAAAAAAATGAAATAACATTTTGTTAGTTTCTAGTTTGCTAACTCTTAAGCAATCCAAACAATTCAAATTCAAAATTCTTACTTAACAACTAACTTACTTTCCTTTGTTACCTTCACTGGTCTACATCTCCATTTCCCTTAACTCAAGTTTGACTATTTGTAAACATCTGTCACACCCTAATCTAAATAATCTAAATCTATTTCACCTGTCTTTGTGCTTGTCTCCATCCCCCACCAGGTGTCTCCCATCTCCCCTCATTATCCCCTGCGTATTTATACCTGTGTTCTCTGTTTGTCTGTTGCCAGTTCGTTTTGTTTGTCAAGCCTACCAGTGGTTTTCCCCTTGCTCCTGTCTTTTCTAAAGCTCCTGTTTTCTAGTTTTCCCAGTTTTGACCATTCTTCCTGGCCTGACCCCGAGCCCGCTATCGAGGATAGCGTACATCATAACGCTGATGTCCGGGAGGGCACTCGCCTGGGCTACGGCGGTGTGTGAGCAACAGTCCACAGTCTGCCTCAGTCTGGAGGAGTTTGTGGCGGAAGTTCAGAAGATTTGTTTGATTCTACGTTGTCCGGGAGAGAGGCTGCTCATGAGATGCTCCAACTACGTCAAGACTCCTGTAGTGTGGCAGACTACAAGGTGGACTGAGAGTGCCTGGAACCCGGAAGCATTGTTCGACATGTTCCTTCACAGATAATCAGAGGTGGTCAAAGTTGAGCTTGTAGCCCAACTCACTCAAAGCATTGAACATCCGGATCAATGGGTGCTTCGAGAACGTAGGAGGGAGAGGGAATCTGTGCCCTGTTGCCCTCGTTCGCTCTCGATTCCCACCTCGCCTCCGAAGAATCCCGGAGACCTCGAAGTCTACATGTCCCAGTGAACCCGATGTCACCCGAGTCACAGAGGGCTGCCAACTTGCCTCCTTCAGAGTCCAGGCACCTGGGCAGGGCTAGATTGACTCTGGCTGAGCGCTTACGCCGACTCCACACCCAGAGCTATCTGTATTGTGGAGCTACGGGACATTTCGTAAAAAATATGTGAGATAGAGATATTCTATAGAATTACCGATGCACGAAGTCTTAGGGCTCTGTGCACCTAAATCAATCAAATAAAATAGTATTGGTCACATACACAAATTTAGAAGATGTTATTGCGGGTGTAGCAAAATGCTTGTGTTTCTAGCTCCAACAGTGCAGTAGTATCTAACAATTCACAACAATACACACACATTTAAATCATGGAATTAAGAAATATATAAATATTAGATAGAGCAATGTCGTAGTGCCATTTACTAAAATACAGTCAAATAGAATACAGTATATACATATGAGATGAGTAAAGCAGTATGTAAACATTATTAAAGTGACTAGTGTTCCATTATTAAAGAGGCCAGTGATTCCAAGTCTATGTATATAGGGCAGAAGCCTCTAAGGTGCAGGGTTCAGTAACCGAGTGGAAGCCGGCTAGTGATGGCTATTTGATGGCCTTGAGATAGAAGCAGTTTTTTAGTCTCTCGGTCCCAGCTTTGATGCACCTGTACTGACCTCGCCTTCTGGATGATAGCAGGGTGAACTGGCCTTGGCTCTGGTGGTTGATGTCCTTGGCCAAGTTGCTGCGGGGGGTGCAGAGCTGTTGGCCGGGGTAGGGGTAGCCAGGTGGAAAGCATGGCCAGCCGTAGAAAATGCTTATTGAAATTCTCGATTATCATAGATTTATCGGTGGTTTTTCCTAGCCTCAATGCAGTGAGCAGCTGGGAGGAGGTGCTCTTATTCTCCATGGACTTTACAGTATCCCAAAACTTTTTGGAATTAGTGCTACAGGATGCAAATTTCTGTTTGAAAAAGCTAGCCTTAGCTTTGCTGACTGACTGTGTATATTGGTTCCTGACTTCCCTGAAAAGTTGCTTATCGCGGGGGCTATTCGATGCTAATGCAGGTCAAGGGCAGTCAAGTCTAGGGTGAACCAAGGGCTATATCTGTTCTTAGTTCTACATTTTTTGAACGGGGCAAGGATATTTAAGATGGTGAAGAAAGCACATTTAAAGAGCAACCAGGCATCATCTACTGACGGGATGAGGTCAATATCCTTCCAGGATACCCGGGCCAGGTCGATTAGAAAGGCCTGCTCGCTGAAGTGTTTAAACCGCAGACCCATTACGGACGCAGGCAATGAGGCAGTGATCGCATAGATCCTGGTTGAAGTTCCAGAGGTGTATTTAGAGGGCAAATTGGTCAGGATGATATCTATGAGGGTGTCCATGGTTACAGATTTAGGGTTGTACTCGGTAGGTTCCTTGATAATTTGTGTGAGATTGAGGGCATCTAGATTAGATTGTAGGATGGCCGGGGTGTTAAGCATATCCCAGTTGAGGTCACCTAACAGTACGAACTCTGAAGATGGATGGGGGGCATTCAGGGTTAATACTCTTAAATGTCTTACTCATGTTGGCCACGGAGAAGGAGAGCCCACAGTCCTTAGCGGGCTGTGTCGGTGGCACTGTGTTATCTTGTCCGGAAGCAAGACATCGGTATCTTCGATGTGGATGGTTTTCCCTTTGTAGTCCGTGATTGTCTGTAGACCATGCCACATACGTCTCGTGTCTGAGCCGTTGAATTGCGACTCCACTTTGTCTCTGTACTGACGTTTTTTTTTCTGTTTGATTGCCTTACAGAGGGAATAACTATACTGTTTGTATTTGGCCATATTCCCAGTCACCATGCCGTGGTTAAATGCGATGGTTGGCACTTTCAGTTTTGCGTGAATGCTGCCATCTATGCACAATTTCTGGTTTGAGTAAGTTTTAATAGTCAGAGTGGGTACAACATCTCCTATACACTACCTGATGAACTCAGTCACCGCATCCGTGTATTTGTCGATGTTATTCTCAGAGGCTACACGGAACATATCCCAGTCCGCGTAATCAAAACAATCGTGAAGCATGGATTCCGATTGGTCAGACCAGCGTATGAATAGACCTTTGCACGGGTACTTCCTGTTTGAGTTTCTGCCTATAGGAAGGGAGGAGCAAAATTGAGTCGTTAACAGATTTGCCGAAGGGAGGGCGGGGGAGGGCCTCGAAGGCATTTCGAAAAATTGAGATGCAGTGGTCCAATGATTTTTGAGAGCGAGTACTCCAGTCAATGTGTTGATAGAACTTCGATAGTATTTTCCTCAAATTTATTTTGTTAAAATCCCCAGCTACAATGAATGTCGCCTCAGGATATGTAGTTTCCAGTTTGCATAAAGTCCAGTGTAGTTCTTTGAGGGCCGTCGTGGTATCGGTCTGAGGGGTAATATACACTGCTGTGACTATAACCGAAGAGAATTCTCTTGGGAGGTAATACGTTCGGCATTTGTTCTAAGGTTGTAGTAACCTGGTATATTTATGTTTACCAATAGATGGCAGTACTGACTCAAGACGGTGGTTTGCTTTGCTGCCTATATAACCGTGATTTAAGAAAGCTTCAGGTAGCTTAAGCCAGGTGCATTACAGAATGTTATTCTAAGTTACAATTAAAAACGAAACCGTACTTACGTGTCATCAATCTAAGAAGTCTCTAAGGATACTACATAGTTGGCGACGTAGATAACTATGGAGGACTGCGTGTTTGGCGTGCGACGCTGGATGTGACACTCAAGTGAGCGGTGGAAGATTCTGACGGATTGATTCCCTGGATACGGGTAGGACAAATGATTGACTGTGTGAGGGGAGAGAGAATCGGAAAAGATGGTTTTGGCAACAATAGGCTCGCTACCACCATTTGACCCGGAAAATCAGGAATGGGAGGAGTACTGTGAAATAATGAAAACATTTCTTTGCTGCTAATGAAATAACTGATGCCGCTATACAGAAATCCATACTCATAAGCGTTGTCGGTGCACAGACGTACAGCTTAATGAGAAACCTGTTGAGCCCAGATAAACTAAGAGAAAAGTCATTCATAGATCTAGTCGATCTATTAAAAAATAACTTCAACCCCAAAGCCACTGAGATAGTACAAAGATTCAAGTTTGATTCACGCATGAGAAAACCTTCCCTAATCAGTGGGGGAATATGTGGCTGAGTTGAAAAAACTAGCATTGGACTGTAACTATGGGAATACATTATCGCAAATGCTACGTGATCGGCTGGTGTGTGGGATTAATGATGACAGGATACAAATATGCTTGTTATCAGAGCCTAATCTCACGTTTGAGAATGCACTCAAACTGGCCCAGGCCATGGAGTCCGCGAATAGAAATGCACTGGATTTGCAGGCAAGGGGCGCAACAGCGTGCCATACAGTAAAAGAGAGCAGCTCTGAGCGTGTAGGATTTCAAAGAACGGAAAGCCGTGGGGCAGCAGCCAATAGAGACTGTTATCGTTGCAAAGGAAAACACGTAGCGTTTGACTGTAAATTCAAACATGAAAAGTGTTA
This sequence comes from Salvelinus alpinus, assembly GCF_045679555.1. NCBI lineage: Eukaryota > Metazoa > Chordata > Actinopteri > Salmoniformes > Salmonidae > Salvelinus > Salvelinus alpinus. The sequence goes on from NC_092111.1 coordinate 5,211,952, forward strand.
TGCATGTGGGATAATAGGCCACATTGCGAGGGCATGCCGCAATAATAAAAAAAAAGCCTCGGGCTGCAGAAAAGAGAACTGAAGGAAAACCGAATACCTCCAGATGCTCTAGCTACCGCTCTAATCAAGTGATAGAAAGGGAAAGTGGGTGCGCAGACGCAGAGTAAGCATTTCCAATGTACAGGGGATGAATTTGAAAAAGGTGAAGCCTTTCATTGTGGAAATGGGAATAAATGGATTTAAGGTACCGTTTGAAGTAGACACAGGATGTAGTGTCACGCTGATGAACAGGTCCCAATTCTATAGGAAGTGGAAAAACGTGCCTAAACTGAGATACACCCCCATTAAACTCAAAACGTACACAGGGGAGAAGATCACTGTGATTGGAGTTGCTGATGTTCAAGTGGAATGTCAATGACAAAAGAAAGGTCTGCCTCTCTTAGTAGTGGAAGGTACTAGCCCCAGCTTACTCGGGAAGAGGGTGTTTGGAGGACATAAAATTTAACTGGGATGAAATCAAACATGTCACCACAGAGACATTGACACTGCAGCGGGTGTTTTCAAAGAAGAGCTAGGGACATTAAAATGGGGCCAAGCTACCATTCATGTTGCTACTGATGCTACTCCCAGATTCTATAGGCCAATATCAGTTCCATATGCCATGAAGCCTAAAGTGGATGTGGAAATTGACAGACTTAGCAGAGGATATAATTATACCTGTCAAGATTTCTGAGTGGGCAGCACCAGTTGTTCCCATACTAAAACCAGATTGTTCAATCAGATTATGTGGTGACTATAAACTGACTGTAATAGAGTTTCCTCTCTGGAGCAGTACCCCATACCCAAAGTGGAGGATTTGCTTTCAATGTTAACCAGAGGGCAACAGTTCACAAAACTGGACATGAGTCACGCATATCAGCAAGTGCTAATGGATAAAGCTTCACAGAAGTACCTGACCATAAACACCCACAGAGGGATGTTTACCTATAAACGCTTACCTTTCAGGCTGTCTTCTGCACCAGCTATCTTCCAAAGAACCCTGGAGGGAGTTCTGCAGGGGATACCCAAGGTAGTGGTTTACCTCGATGACATTCTTGTCACGGGAGTCACGAAGGAGGAACATCTCAGAAACGTCAGTGAATGTTTGAGGAGGATGGAGGACGCTGGTCTCTGGCTGACGAGGAGCAAGTGTACACTGTTAGCAGATGAAGTGCAGTACCTGGGTCACAAGGTGGATGCCAAGGGGTTACACACTGTCAAAGCTAAAGTGAGGGCTGTTGTGGAAGGCCCAGCTCTGACAAACGTTACAGAGCTGAAAGCCTATCTAGGCTTACTGAGTTATAATAATCGCTTCCTCCCGAACCTCTCTACCCTCTTAGCTCCTCTACATCAACTGTTAAGGAAGGACGTGGCCTGGAATAAGGAATACACTTTTGCAAAGTCAAAGGTGTTACTGCAATCAGCTGAAGTGCTAGTGCACTACTCAGCAGACAGAGAGCTCATCTTATCGTGTGATGCCTCATCGTATGATGTGGGGGCGGTGCTATCACACCGGATGGAGAATGGTGCAGAGAAACCTATCGAGTTGCTGGAAGTCTCTCATGAGGAGGAGGCCAAGCGGGACTACCACAATCATGGACGTCATGAGCTCAATCAGCATCAGACCCATCCAGTAAGTGACTGATGTTGGCAAAACACTAAGGTAGTGGCAAAAAGCCATTGCTGTCTCTACGGTGAGGGCTACATGACAGGCTACAGAGTCCAGAGACAATCCCAAATAGATTTTCTGCTGGGTCGGTAGGTGCAAGCTTTTGCCACGATTCATCCTGAAGCCTAGAGCGAGCAGTTGAGACAAAAGCTGGGCTGTGTGCTCCGCTGCCTGAACCGAGTGTCTGCATAGATCAACCAGTCATCAATGTACGTCAGGACTCTTAAGCCTCTCCCTCATAGGGGGGATAGGGCCACTTCAGCACCCTCCGTGAATGTCCGCCAGGGACAGACCGAATGGTAAGGTGATATATCCGGCTATGCCTACGGAGGCAAACCTCAGATATCTCCTGTGTGCAGGATAAACTCCTGAGTTTAGTCAGCATGGCACACATGCTCTGAGAGACAACAGATCACTGCTCCCTCCATAACAATATCTATCTCGCCAGAGTGTGACGTTACCTCCTTGGCAGTAATGCTGGTGGAGAGACGGGTTCAAGCGGAGTGAGGTCACCCAAAGCTTGAAGTCTCTCATCAGGAGGCCAAGTGGGACTACCTGGTGAGCTTCCTCCCTTTGACCATGCAGCTCCCTTGGCCAACAGAGGCTGTATCTTGTCTCTGAGAGCTCAGACTGCTTCCCCCTGTGCAGTGGACTGTGCTATTCAGTGCTTAGGACCCAGGGGAAGACCGCACATGCGTACCACTGCTCCTTGTGAGGAGCAATGGAACTCACCTGCTTCCTAGGGACAAGGGGAACCCTGTGGAGTCACCCTGGGGCAACTGCTCATGTGGGCAACCTATCCTGTGAAAGGGACAATGAACTTGCCAGGCCTGGTGGCTGGACAAGGTAGCCCTTGAGAGGTTGATTGTTTTGAATGGGAACATTCTGAACCATCACCCTCGGCCCAAGGGCCTGAATGTAATGGGACTGTTTATTAGAGAGCTGAACTGGGGGAACAGTGTTGTTGACCCATCCCAATGGGGACTTATGGTTCCTGAGGCGGGGGGCTCTTGTGTGACCTGACACAGGACTCCTAAGGAGACTGGTCATCAAGGTGAGAGGAGCTCAGCTGGCTCCCAGAGTCCCTGCACCTTGGGTCGAGATGTTTAGCCAGGGAAGGCTCCACGGGAGGAGGAATACACTATCCAAGTGCGGGTAGCCAGTCACCAGAGAAAGTGACTTAAATGGCTCTGCCCAGGAAAACTCATCCAACGACATAGTCTAATACACATTGTTGGACGGATGTAGAATTACCCTGAGAGGTGATTGTACCCATCCTAGTCTTGTAGGCGTATGATACCTGACTTCGGCAGTGCCTCGAAGAAGGAGAGATTAATTATCAACTCAACTCTTCAGTTTGCCTGGGCAGCACAAGCTGAGCAGACATTCTTTTTCAGGGGCGTAATTAGGGTTGTAAATAAATTCCCTGGTTTTCCCGAAATCCCGGTTGGAGGTTTACCGAAATTTATTGAAAGTTCCCAGAATTTTGCAACCCTAGGCGTTATTCCCTTCCTGGTTAAAAGGGGCACTGCCTGATGCTGCAAGAGAAATGCCATCGTCCTCACTTCTGGATTCGTCAGAAAGGTTCGCCCCCTGGGAAAGATGGGTGACCTCTGAATTTGTCAAGAGCTCGAACTGAGGGGAAGACTGTATAGCCTCTCCCTCATCTGGGACCTTGTTCTCAATGGAATCATCCTCGATCAAGAGCTAGGCCTGAGCAGTGCTTTCCACGTACTTTACTCTTATGTTTAAGGACACCAAGGCCCAGCTTAGCGCTATGCGCACAGCTAGCGGGGTCAAAGAGAGCATCCAAAGCCTGGTCTACGCCGAGACAAGTAGCACAGAGCCACACAATTACCAGACTGGGACATGTAATGCCCGCATAGCCAGGGCAAGCTTTGCTAGCCTGTCAACATCTCATTTCGGCCGGATGGATGAAAGCAAATGAAATTACATTGACTGACACTGGGACACGTGCTTGAGCCAGGTAAGCAGAAACAGAAAGCTTTATTTACCAGGGTGGTGGGAAATAAATGCAGTCTTTATACTTATGGTGTAGTGAAAGTGGAGCTAACAGGGATGCAAGCTAATTAGCTGGCTATCTTCACCTGAGTGATGATAGCTAGCTAGCCAAGCCATCGCGTGAAATACAAAGTGCTGACTCGATGTGTAAGCCAAGTAACTTGAGATAGAAACGCATGGCTAGGTTATCTTTTACAGGGGAATGCAAAAGGGATGGTGCTTTAATGGTGGGGTAACACACTGTGAAGAAACAGCACCGCTCGTGTTAGCCAAACAAACCGAATGGGGGTTTAGCCCAGAGGTTCTTAGCTAAAAAACCTGTGGTGCCATTAGCCCACTAGCTAGCTAAGACACTCGAAAGTTCAACTAACCGACAGAACGCCAGAGACCACGGGTAGAAGTAGCTAAAACTAGTGGAAATCTGCTAAAGCAGTAGAGCTAGTGTAGCTAGCCAATGACAAAAAGCACTGCTAACAAGTTAATTGGGGTAAGTTCACTCGGTAAAGTGAAACAAAATTTTGCAGAATTCTTGAAAATAGCAAAGAAGCCACTCAATGCACCGTGGTGGGGTGGTAACCCACACTCAGACAGTTAAGTTGAGCGCAATTAAGTTGAGCGAGTTGAACAGGTTAGTAACCAAATAGTTACCAAAATAGACTTGTGAAGAATGAGGAAACCAGAGCATTGCAGGGTGTTATATAGACATGCAGGGCGAAGGGGAGAGTGGGGTAGGTTGAGCCAAAGGGATAAGTTGAGCCACACTTGTTTCTAAGAAACCATACACGAAATGAATCATTTGACCAAATATTTAGGAAGAGGTCGTCATTTAATGGAGTCTGTGAAGGAAGAAACCACATGGAAAAAGTAGTAAGCAAGTTGAGTGCAAAAAAAGTGATTTTCACCAAGTCAAATTCATTTATTGTGTTAGAGGTTTCATGAGGCTTGTATCTAAACGAAAGTAGATCATTTTAAGATTGTTCTATAAATCAGTTGGGGTCTATAAGCTTGAGGTCCTAAACCTAGCATGAAAGTGCATCCTTGTAGCTGTGCCGGCTAATATAGTCCAAATGTTAGCCTTGGGGTAAGTTGAGCCAATTGTTGAGCCAATGGCAAGTTGAGCAAAAGTGTTTTCTTCCCAGGCGTAATGCAAGGCATTATCGCTGGGATATGAGGTAACAGGGCCTATGTTATAATTTTTTTTTACAAAGTGTTTGTTAGGTCTGTTAGGCCTGAGTTAAAAGATGCTTAAAATTACTAAAAGACAATAAGCGATTGTAATTGTGTTGATTGTGCTTGGGGAAAAAAGATAGACAAGGTTTTAAAAAGGTAGCGGTAATACTTCATTCAGTAGAGAAATGTGTCTGAGGCTTAACTAACTCTGTCCCGCGGCTAAATTTACCCCATAAGTTGTGCCAAGAGACCACTTTGTTTGCGGAAAAGCCATGTTTTCAAAACTGTAATGTTTACATGAATTCTGATCATTTCCAGGGATGAACAACATCCTTAAATATTTAAGCAATAAGGCCTGTCGTGCCTGGATACTAGAGTAAAAATAAATGTTTTGTTATATTCGTGTTATATGGTCTGTTCCCAAGAAAGCTAAGGTAACTGAGCTAAATGACTATCGCCCCGTAGCACTCACTTCCGTCATCATGAAGTGCTTTGAGAGACTAGTCAAGGATCATATCACCTCCACCCTAGCTGACACCCTAGACCCACTCCAATTTGCTTACCGCCCCAATAGGTCCACAGACGATGCAATCACAATCACTCTGCACACTGCCCTAACCCATCTGGACAAGAGGAATACCTATGTAATAATGCTGTTCATCGATTACAGCTCAGCATTTAACTCCATAGTACCATCCAAACTCGTCATTAAGCTCAAGACCCTGAGTCTCGACCCCGCCCTGTGCAACTGGGTCCTGGACTTCCTGATGGGCCGCCCCCAAGGTGGTGAGGGTAGGAAACAACATCTCCACCCCGTTGATCCTCAACACTGGGGCCCCACAAGGGTGCTTTCTCAGCCCTCTCCTGAACTCCCTGTTCACCTATGGCTGCGTGGCCATGCACGCCTCCAACTCAATCATCAAGTTTGCAGACGATACTACAGTGGTAGGCTTGATTACCAACAACGACGAGACGGCCTACAGGGAGGAGATGAGGGCCCTTGGAGTGTGGTGTCAGGAAAATAACCTCACACTCAATGTCAACAAAACAAAGGAGCTGATCGTGGACTTCAGGAAACAGCAGAGGGAGCAGCCCCCTATCCACATCTACGGGACAGTAGTGGAGAAGGTGAAAGTTTTAATTTCCTCGGCGTACACATCACGGACAAACTGAAATGGTCCACCCACACAGACAGCGTGGTAAAGAAGGCGCAGCAGCGCCTTTAGTTACATCACCACACTCCCTCACCACACTCCCTATCTTGCTCTTGGTCCTCATCTTTGTAAGTCACCTTGATTTTGCACCTGAGTGCAGTTTCTTTCTGAAAATATTTAGCGAACTCCATGACAGTACCTAAAGCAAGGTGCTATAGCAGCACACAAGTAGCCTACAAATGCATGCTGGGCCGGGTATGCCCTGAGCTCGTGAAGTGAAGTAAGCGCTACTGGAGCGAAATTGGAGTGGGCTTGAAGGCCGATGCTTCCGCCTTTGCGAAACTCGCTCCAGACTCCAGTCAAATTGGGCATGCTCCACTCCTCTCTCCACTCCAGCTCCGCTCACATACTCTGGTAGCTGTCGCTAGTTGGCTAGCTAGCAGCAAGCAAGGGATAAGAACTTTGCCACTGAGCATGGCAACGGAACATAAAGAACTAACGACTGGGTCATGATTGTAAATATCAAACTAATCTAACGAACGACTGGGTCGTGTCTCTAGCAATCAAAAGATGAGTAAGTATTAATTTGCTTATAAAAAGTATGAAAATATCAACGAAAATAAGTTTCGATCTTGTCTCATCGCTGCAACTTCCAAACGGGCTCGGGAGAGGGGAAGGTGGATTCATGCGTCCTCCGAAACATGACCCGCTTAAACGCACTCCTTAACACCCGCCAGCTTAACCGGGAAGCCAGCCGCACCAATGTGTCGGAGGAAACATCGTTCAGAAAGCGCAAATGGACAAGGAAACCAGGGGCTGTACTAACCGCTACACCACTAAGGAGGCCCAAAAAAGAAGTTTTAAGACCGGTAAATGTGTGCTTTAATATTTTTGGGGGGCAACTGTGGTATACCCGGGATAAACGCTTCTGTTCTGTACATTAATGTATATCAGAACGTCTAATGTACAGAACGTCTAATGTACAGAACGTTGGCATTTATCCCTTACATATCTTTGTTAGAAAGAATAGTATATTTCCCTTGATGGAGTGATGCTGATTGTAAAAATGGGATGAACATACCCGTTCTCCCCTACACCCACAAAGCGCTGATTGGCCTGTTAGGCATGATTGAATAAGGCTTCAACCAATGACCCACAAAAGAGGGCATGTCCCATAGTGAGATGTCGAACCGAATCGACTGAAAGAGAATTACACTTTGTGAAAGAAAAAAGTTGTCAGTGATTCTTTATTTATAAGGGATTTGAGAATGCAATGCATAAGGACAGGGTACATAGCAAAAGTGGTAAAGACCCTATGGGGAAAAAACACACTTCCATCTCTTTAGTCCAAACTTTATCACTGGCCTCAGTACTATACATCCAGAATAACATGATTTATATATTTAATATGATATATAGTACTGTACATCCATAATTAAGTTATTTAAATATTTTATATAATATATAGAAATTATATTAAATAAATTATTTACCATGTAATTCCACACTCCAGACTTCAGATGGCACTTTTGATCTATTTCAGCATCCGTTTACTAACCAAACCTGAAGAAGAGAAGAACCAGGGCTGTGGTAGCAGAGGCAGAGAAATCAAATCAAATCAAATTTATTTATATAGCCCTTCTTACATCAGCTGATATCTCAAAGTGCTGTACAGAAACCCAGCCTAAAACCCCAAACAGCAAGCAATGCAGGTGTAGAAGCACGGTGGCTAGGAAAAACTCCCTAGAAAGGCCAAAACCTAGGAAGAAACCTAGAGAGGAACCAGGCTATGAGGGGTGGCCAGTCCTCTTCTGGCTGTGCCGGGTGGAGATTATAACAGAACATGGCCAAGATGTTCAAATGTTCATAAATGACCAGCATGGTCAAATAATAATAATCACAGTAGTTGTCGAGGGTGCAGCAAGTCAGCACCTCAGGAGTAAATGTCAGTTGGCTTTTCATAGCCGATCATTGAGAGTATCTCTACAGGCAGGCAGAAGAGTTGAAACTGGAGCAGCAGCACGGCCAGGTGGACTGGGGACAGCAAGGAGTCATCATGCCAGGTAGTCCTGAGGCATGGTCCTAGGGCTCAGGTCCTCCGAGAGAGAGAAAGAAAGAGAGAAAGAGAGAATTAGAGAGAGCATACTTAAATTCACACAGGACACCGGATAAGACAGGAGAAGTACTAAAGATATAACAAACTGACCCTAGCCCCTCGACACATGAACTACTGCAGCATAAATACTGGAGGCTGAGACAGGAGGGGTCAGGAGACACTGTGGCCCCATCCGATGATACCCCCGGACAGGGCCAAACAGGAAGGATATAACCCCAACCACTTTGCCAAAGCACAGCCCCCACACCGCTAGAGGGATATCTTCAACCACCAACTTACCATCCTGAGACAAGGCCGAGTATAGCCCACAAAGATCTCCGCCACGGCACAACCCAAGGGGGGGCGCCAACCCAGACAGGAAGATCACGTCAATGACTCAACCCACTCAAGTGACGCACCCCTCCAAGAGACGGCATGAAAGAGCACCAGTAAGCCAGTGACTCAGCCCCTGTAATAGGGTTAGAGGCAGAGAATCCCAGTGGAGAGAGGGGAACCGGCCAGGCAGAGACAGCAAGGGCGGTTCGTTGCTCCAGAGCCTTTCCGTTCACCTTCACAAATATTTGGGATTGTAAGGATTTGCTGCAGAACAGCTGCAGGGGGTGTTGAGTGGTAGTGTTCTGACACAGGAGGTTGGTGCCACCGTAATTGGGGAAGACGGGCTCGTGTTAATGACTGGAGCGCAATAGGTGGAATGGTATCAAATACATCAAACACATGGTTTCCATGTGATTGATGCCATTCCATTTACACCGTTCCAGCCATTATTATGAGCTGTCCTCCCTTCAGCAGCCTCCATTGGTTCTGGAATAGGATTAGATAGGGTTAAATAGTGGAATGGGTTGGTGTTTTTTTAGAGAGGGCTAATAGTTGGCAGGGCAATTTTCCTTTTTCCCAATTTTGTATTACTTAAGAATTTAATGTCGGTAGGCCGTGAATGGCCTCACACACCAGCACAGTAGGTGGCAGTGTATGCATCTAAAAGTTGGATGCGATCTGCCAGCCAATTCGCTAAGAAGAAGAAGAAAAAGAAGGAGGAAAGGAAGAGAAGAACTAGGAAGCTTTCAATTTGAAGGAATTGCTTTGAGAAAATGTGAGGTATTTAAAAATGTGAAAGGTATTTACAGTATGACATACTAGTTTACTCTTCGAAATTCTTCAGTGACGTGAGAGATTTAGTAAGCTACATCAAGTGTAAGAACTGGATTTGGCAGTAATGTGACCAAAATCCAAACAAACATGGTTCGTTTGCGGTAGTTTATAAACCTATACATTGCACCTGGTATTTTTTTTAAAAGTTTGCGTTTTGGTGTGTTTGTTTGGTAGATGTCGTCAGTTTGTTCCATTATACCTTTGCATCCTGATGCACAGGAAAGTAAATGGGGCTTTCGCACCAAATTGGTTTCGAGCGTTTTTTACAAACTCTGGCGCATATTCGCCCTTATTTCGGTTCGTTTGGACAGGTGTGAACTCTATCGGCACACGGGAGCGCACCGTGGTTCGCTCAAAAAGGGTGCTCTCGGTCCGATTCCATTCGTGACGTGGTGCCAGTCTGGACAAAAACAGGAAAATAACCGGAGGCACGCAGTATTATTGGTTGTTTGACTGCGAACATTCGATGATATTCCTGCAGTAGCTTACCGTAACTTGATATGTCTGAAACATTATGTGCGTAGTCAGCTCATTTATGAGAGCATGCTGATTAGGGCCCGAGTCTACACCAGGGATGAAGACTACTGAATATACCCTATTCACGGCGCGGTTAGAGCGAGTGGCTATTGCGCTGGTATCTCCTGCATGTTGTTGGAAGACGAAAGTGTTAAGAAGTTTGAGAGAAAAGTTATGCTTCTTGATAATCAATAATGGATTAAACATGAGCATTTTTCTCCAATAAACAAATGACTTGCATTAACACATGGTTTTGTGTAGGCGTTTTAGTTTGTTTGACATTGGGCAATCAGAAACCAACCAGACGCCTCACAAGTCCTCAACTGGCAACTTAAATAGTACCAGCAAAACACCAGTCTCAAGGTCAACAGTGAGGAGGCGACTCTGGGATGCTGGCCTTAGCAAATAGCATCTTCAATTTTACCGCATTATACATAGGCCTATTCCTTATCCTCATTTATCTTGTCAAATATAGTAGAATGGACAAGGTGATCAACTGCTTCAGTAAGAGACCTGATGCCGTGGCCAGGCTGATATGCTTCCCATGGGCAGGTGGAGGCTCCATACACTATGCACGCTGGGGGAAAATCCTCACCTCCATTGAAGGTAATGATTATGATGATAATAATACATTGGATTTACATAGCCATTTTCAAAGACCCAAAGGCACTTTACATAAGGTACTATTATTTTTAGAGCCCGACCGATAAATCGGTTGACCAATATTATCCTTTCACAGAAATATTTGTGTTGGTCTTTATTCCGCATATAAACCTGCCATATTATATACATAGAATTAACGAACACAGTAAGTCTTCTCATATAAACCTGCCATATTATATACATAGAATTAACGAATACAGTAAGTCTTCTCATTTGCTGTAGAGAGAGAGAGAGACGTTCCAATTCATTCCAAAGGTGTTCGATTGGATTCAGGTCAGGGCTCTGTGCAAGCCAGTCAAGTTCTTCCACACTGATCTCGACAAACCATTTCTGTATGGACCTTGCTTTGTGCACGGGGGCATTGTCATGCTGAAACAGGAAATGGCCTTCCCCAAACTGTTGCCACAATGTTGGAAACACAGAATTGGCTAGAATGTCATTGTATGCTGTAGCGTTAAGATTTTAGTTCACTGGAACTAAGGGGCCTAGCCCGAACCATTAAAAAAAAACATCCCCAGACCATTATTAATCCTCCACCAAACTTTACAGTTGGCACTATGCATTGGGCCAAGTAGTGTCCTCCTGGCATCTGCCAAACCCAGATTTGTCCATTGGACTGCCAGATGGGGAAGTGTGATTTATCGCTCCAGAGAACGCATTTCCACTGCTCCAGAGTCCAATGGCAGCGAGCTTTAAACTACCCCAGCCGGCCTTTGCGCATTGCGCATGCGCATGGTGATCTTAGGCTTGTGTGGCTGCTCGGCTGTGGAAACCCATTTCATGAAGCTGCCGACAAACAGTTATTGTGCTGGCGTTGCTTCCAGAGGGAGTTTGGAACTCGGTAATGAGTGTTGTAACTGAGGACAGACCATTTTTACACGCTTCAGCACTGGGAGTCCCGTTCTGTGAGCTTGTGTGGCCTACCACTTTGCGGCTGAGCCGTTGTTGCTCCTAGACGTTTCCACTTCACAATATCAGCACAGTTGATCGGGGCAACTCTAGCAGGGCAGAAATTTGACGGATGACTTGTGTTGGAAAGGTTGCATCCTATGATGGTGTCACGTTAAATGTCACTGAGCTCATTCTACTGCCAATGTTTGTTTATGGAGATGGCTGTGTGGGCATGGCTGTGTACTCAATTTTATACACCTGTCAGCAACGGGTGTGGCTGAAATATCCAAATCCACTAATGTGAAGGGTTGTACACATACTTCTGTGTGTGTATATATATATATACAGTATATACAGTGGGGAGAAAAAGTATTTGATACACTGCCGATTTTGCAGGTTTTCCTACTTACAAAGCATGTAGAGGTCTGTCATTTTTATCATAGGTACACTTCAACTGTGAGAGACGGAATCTAAAACAAAAATCCAGAAAATCACATTGTATGATTTTTAAGTAATTAATTTGCATTTTATTGCATGACATAAGTATTTGATCACCTACCAACCAGTAAGAATTCCGGCTCTCACAGACCTGTTAGTTTTTCTTTAAGAAGCCCTCCTGTTCTCCACTCATTACCTGTATTAACTGCACATGTTTGAACTCGTTACCTGTATAAAAGACACCTGTCCACACACTCAATCAAACAGACTCCAACCTCTCCACAATGGCCAAGACCAGAGAGCTGTGTAAGGACATCAGGGATGAAATTGTAGACCTGCACAAGGCTGGGATGGGCTACAGGACAATAGGCAAGCAGCTTGGTGAGAAGGCAACAGCTGTTGGTGCAATTATAAAAAAATGGAAGAAGTTCAAGATGATGGTCAATCACCCTCGGTCTGGGGCTCCATGCAAGATCTCACCTCGTGGGGAATCAATGATCATGAGGAAGGTGAGGGATCAGCCCAGAACTACACGGCAGGACCTGGTCAATGACCTGAAGAGAGCTGGGACCACAGTCTCAAAGAAAACCATTAGTAACACACTACGCCGCCATGGATTAAAATCCTGCAGCGCACGCAAGGTCCCCCTGCTCAAGCCAGCGCATGTCCAGGTTCGTCTGAAGTTTGCCAATGACCATCTGGATGATCCAGAGGAGGAATGGGAGAAGGTCATGTGGTTTGATGTGACAAAAATAGAGCTTTTTGGTCTAAACTCCACTCGCCGTGTTTGGAGGAAGAAGAAGGATGAGTACAACCCCAAGAACACCATCCCAACCGTGAGGCATGGAGGTGGAAACATCATTCTTTGGGGATGCTTTTCTGCAAAGGGCACAGGGCGGCTGCACTGTATTGAGGGGAGGATGGATGGGGCCATGTATCGCGAGATCTTGGCCAACAACCTCCTTCCCTCAGTAAGAGCATTGAGATGGGTCGTGGCTGGGTCTTCCAGCATGACAACGACCCGAAACACACAGCCAGGGCAACTAAGGAGTTGCTCCGTAAGAAGCATCTCAAGGTCCTGGAGTGGCCTACCCAGTCTCCAGACCTGAACCCAATAGAAAATCTTTGGAGGGAGCTGAAAGTCCGTATTGTCCAGCGACAGCCCCGAAACCTGAAGGATCTGGAGAACGTCTGTATGGAGGAGTGGGCCAAAATCCCTGCTGCAGTGTGTACAAACCTGGTCAAGAACTACAGGAAACGTATGATCTCTGTAATTGCAAACAAAGGTTTCTGTACCCAATATTAAGTTCTGCTTTTCTGATGTATCAAATACTTATGTCATGCAATAAAATGCAAATGAATTACTTAAAAATCATACAATGTGATTTTCTGGATTTTTGTTTTAGATTCTGTCTCTCACAGTTGAAGTGTATCTATGATAAAAATTACAGACCTCTACATGCTTTGTAAGTAGGAAAACCTGCAAAATCGGCAGTGTATCAAATACTTGTTCTCCCCACTGTACATATACAGTGGGGAGAACAAGTATTTGATACACTGCCGATTTTGCAGGTTTTCCTACTTACAAAGCATGTCATTTTTATCATAGGTACACTTCAACTGTGAGAGACGGAATCTAAAACAAAAATCCAGAAAATCACATTGTATGATTTTTAAGTAATTAATTTGCATTTTATTAATTTATTTTTAGTACACTTGTTGTATTTGGCGCATGTGACAAATAAAGTTTGAATTGAAAAGCACTGCATTGAATCTACTCCAAACAAATGCTGACACCTAGTGGTGACATGAACTGCATGGTACTGAAATAGGTTGTGAACAGTGACGTTTCAGATGTATTGAGACGGTGTAATTCATTCATCCCTTCTTGTTTATTAGTTTGCTTGTGGTGCTTCAGCAACAAAACAATTCTGCATTTTTATCCTCTGCTATAGATGGACAAATCTTTAAGTTCTACCTAAGAATGTAAACTGAACAAGTGTTTTGTATTTGTCGAGGATATAGTAGCTTTTTGATGTAAACCACAAATCATTTTAATATTTAGTTAAGAAATCATCCTTTAGAGTATATGTTAATCCTTTGGAGCACAATTTGTGTAGGAATTTTTATTTCGTTTTTCATTCCACCTCTAAAAAAACAATATCGATAATCGGTGACTTTTTCCTCCCTAAAATCAGTATCGGACCCAAGAAAACCATATCGGTCGGGCTCTAATTATGTTATAAAAATAGGATTGGTTCATTGAAGTTGCATCACGATTCATGAGCTGTAGGTTCTGTGAAGGGAAAGGAGAAAGGAAATGTCTGTAATACAGACAATGTATCTCCCACTTTTCTCTTTGCTAGTGTTTGCTGTTAAACTTCCTGGCAGGGAGGCTCGAGCCAAAGAGCCCTTCTTTCAAAGCATGGAGCAGATTGTAGATGAGGTCATCAATGTGCTACTGCCGGTGCTCAAGGAGAAACCGTTTGCCTTCTTTGGCCACAGGTACAAGTACGAAAAGTGTCATCAGTGTCACTTAGGTATGAATCTCGTCACCCAGAACCAAATCAGGTTGTCACGAGTACAGTTTGTTTTCGATGGCACACTTAATTACTGAGGGAACTGTTTGATCTATAGTCATCATGGTCCTTATCTGAAGCTACATTTTATTGATCCAAAGTTGTCAGAATTGTGATGACCTTTTATAGCTAATCTGCACTGTCACAGCTTTGGCGCCATGACCAGCTTTGCTGTAGCAGATACTTTGAAAAGAGTCCACAAGCTGGAACCAATTCACATCTTCCTGTCTGGTGCCTCTGCACCCTACGTGAGTACTATAATAGCAATCATGTAAAAAACGGAACAGCATTTATACAATATAACTTTACTACGACATTTGTATGACATGTAACCATATGGGCATTTCTGATAACTTTTGAAATGCTATCACTTAATGTACTGACCTAAAGCGGTCATCCTTTTAGTTTTTCCTTCCTTTCTAGTCTGAGATGCGTATCCAAGCCCCAAAGAGAAGTGATTTATCAGACGAGGAGTTCCTCCAGTGGATGACCAGGATTGGTGGGACTCCCCCCGAGTTACTGGCCAATCCTGAGGTTGTAAAGCTCTTCCTGCCCGCGCTGAAAGCCGACCTCCACGTGGTGGAGAACTACAGGTGGGCATCTCTAACTTTGTCACAATTCTCTCTTTCCTCGCAAAGTGTGCACTTTCACTAATTTGAAAGGAAATTGCTGGTATAAGAAATATGGTGGACATTTCCCCTAGTAGTGAACAAGTGCACACTTCAGAAGATGGGAGATATTATTGGGACGCACATTCTATTAGCATCTCTGGCCTGTAAATGTTAATTAGCAACACATTTATTACCCCTTATACCATGGCATTGTTGAATACTCAATTCTGATTGTCTAGAAGGGCATTCTAGAGCGTGCATTATTTCCCTATAATGCACTGTATAATTCAATGGCTATGGAGTTAAAGAGCATCTGAACACGCCGATTGGCACGTGTGTTTTTCTGTTTCTCATTAGAAAAACAAGATTTCAGTCTTGGAGGTGTGTTTCCTGACCGGTTCCGCGGTTGGTTAATGTTTGTCCCCCATGAGACACTGTAGCCTATTTCACTTCCTCAAAATCTTCCGAATGAATCTAAGATAACTCAAGAAATCTGTAATAAATGTTGACGTTTTTTGTCGGATGTTTTAGTTGAGTAATTGTTTGGAGTATTTCTCAAGTAAAAAAAAAAAAAGGTGTGTAACATGTCTTAATCAGTCGGAGTTGCTGGGCAGGTCTGTTTCACTGTCTATGCTATTGGATAGAGTGCAATCACCGCAGCTGTTCACCCCATGTTAGTGGGAAAATACAGTCAAATGAATTTACCCATTGTGGCGCCTGGATGTTCCAAACTCCATTTTAGATGAGACTGACTTTATAACAAAAATAACTGTTTTTGACTTTAATCAATGCTACATAGCCCGTTTTCAAAGGGATTCGTTGCTTTTTAAAGGCAGCCGCTCTTTAATTCTAACATGGTCTGTTTGAGCTGCTTTTGTATAAATTATTACACATGTATAAATATGTAATAAAGATTGTTCTTGTGTTCCAGGTGTGACCGGCCAGAGAGTCCTCTCCTCTCATGCCCAGTCACATGCTTCGATGGAAAGCAGGACATGCCTCATGACTTACAAGGTCAGAGCTCTGATGTCTCGTGCATGTCTGCTTTCCATGTGATGTCTAGCGATTCTCTCCATAAGTTACACTGCTGTAACACCCTGTGATTAACACAAATTGCATGACTGTATGAGTACTGCACATGTGTAAAAAAACAAAAAAACATGGCCATTAAGAGTCCTAAGTGATGAGCACAGTTCAGCTGTAGGTTCCTGGCTGTTTGTGTAAGGTCTTGAGAGAAGTCTTCATCAATCCTGTGATCCTTTTGAAGTTGCTTTAGAAGTGTAGTTGCTGAAACCGAATGGTGATCTGTTTCCATCGCAACTGTAAATGTGGTATGTGTCTTTCCCTTTTCTCATTTAACAGCATGGAAAGACATATCATCTGGAGATTTTACAGTGCAAATGCTACCCGGAGCTCACTTTTATTTAAAAGACGCAGCCAATGAGACGGTCATATTGGACTACATCACGAAGTATCTGGAGATGGCGGAAATGGACTACTTGTAGCTATGAAGGGCACAGTGGCAGTAAAGGAAATGTATCATGTTATGTTTTCATTGTAGTGACACAACCAGTTTTACTTAATTTTTTTTGAAGAATAGGGAGTCCAAGAAGCATTTCAACAGTAGTATCTGTGGCTTTGCGCAATAATGCAAATGATGGAAGTAGGGTTTGTTGACCATGTGAATCTAGCCAATGTGTTTAGGATTTTACGAGTGATGTAAGATGTATTTCAGCCTAAAATGGAATCCAGAGATTGCCTGACTAGTCCTCAAATCAAATTTTATTGGTCACGTACACATGATTAGCAGATGTTATCGCGAGTGTAGCAAAATGCTTGTGCTTCTAGTTCCGACAGTGCAGCAATATCTAACAAGTAATATCTAACAATTCCACAACAAATACCTAATACACACAAATCTAAGTAAGGAATGGAATAACAATATATAAATATATGGATGAACAATGACAGAGTGGCATAGGCTAAGATGCAATAGATAGTATAAAATACAGTATATACGAATGAGATGAGTAATGCAAGATATGTAAACATTATTAAAGTGACTAGTGTTCCATTATTAAAGTGGCCAGTGATTTCTAGTCTATATGTAGGCAGCAGCTAGTGATGGCTGTTTTAACAGTCTGATGGCCTTGAGATAGAAGCTGTTTTTCAGTCTCTCGGTCCCAGCTTTGATGCACCTGTACTGACCTCGCCTTCTGGATGATAGCGGGGTGAACAGGCAGTGGCTCAGGTGGTTGTTGTCCTTGATGATCTTTTTGGCCTTCCTGTGACATTGGGTGCTGTAGGTGTCCAGGAGGGCAGGTAGTTAGCCCCCGGACACGGTGTGGCTAACTACCCTCTGGATAGCCCTGCGGTTTTGGGAGGTGCAGTTGCCGTACCAGGCGGTGATACAGCCCAACAGGATGCTCTCAATTGTGCATCTGTTAAAGTTTGTGAGGGTTTTGGGTGACAAGCCAAATTGCTTCAGCCTCCTGAGGTTGAAAAGGCGCTGTTGCGCCGCCTTCACCACACTGTGTGGGTTTGTCAGTGATTTGTACGCCGAGGAACATAACTTCCACCTTCTCCACTGCTGTTCCGTTGATGTGGCTGGGGGGGTGCTCCCTCTGCTGTTTCCTGAAGTCCACAATCTCCTTTGTTTTGTTGATGTTGAGTGAGAGGTTATTTTCCTGACGGCACGCACCTGTGTGGGCCCCCAGTGTTGAGGATCAGTGAAATGGAGATGTTGTTTCCTGCCTTCACCACCTGGGGGGTGGCCCGTCAGGAAGTCCAGGACCCAATTCCACAGTGTGGGGTTGAGACCCAGGGCCTCAAGCTTAATGATAAGTGATACGCTTGGAGGGTACTATGGTGTTGAATACTGAGCTATAGTCAATATAGTCCTCTGTATACCAATGTTTGCCTCCCAAATTGCACCTTATTCCCTTTTGTAGTGCACTGCTTTTGACCAGTGCTATGTAGGGAGTAGGGTGCCATTTGGGACATAATCTGTTACCATTACTGTACCAATGACGTTCTGCTGAGTCTGATGTCCGTGAGGAGGTTGGAGAATATCTGTGCCAGTTTTGGCACCATCTGTGCATCTGTCACTTTTGTGTTCTGATCAAGTGTTAGCATGCTAGCTGTTCCTGTAGACTTCTAGTCTTTGTGCTAAGCTAGTTAGCATTTTCACACAAAATGACCTTCCATCATACTGGATGCAGATACATAAAAATGGCATTCATGAATTCATCAGACTCTGGAAACTGTGGGAGGTGCACAGTACTACGTAGAGCCATGACTACGTGGAACTTTATTCCACATCAAGTAACTGATGCAAGCAGTAAAATTTGATTTCAAAAACAAATTAAAGAAAAAAGCACCTTATGGAACGGCAGGGACGGTGAAGCAACACAAACATAGGCACATACACACATGGATTTAGTACTGTAGATATGTGGTAGGGGCCTGAGGGCACACAGTGTGATTGTATTGTAATGTTTTTAAAACTGTATAAACTGCCTTAATTTTGCTGGACCCTAGGAAGGCAGCAGCTAATGGGGATCCATAATAAATACAAATACAAACCAATGAATGAAACCAACTATGGAAGTGTATTGTAGCGCATTCGGAGGTAGCCTCCTTAGACAAACTTGCAAAAATGGAAGGTTAGGGTAGTGAATGGGAAACTCAACACAGTATATGATGCAGTGGTGAACTTACCATTAGACAGAAGAGGCAATTGCCACAGGCCTCACATCAACAATGGGCCTCATGAGCTGGACATAAATAATAGTAATCATTAGCGATATGATTGTAGTTAACATCCTATCGTGCTTAGGGTCATGTATAAAAATGAAATTAATAATATATTGTGAAAGGAAACTTAAAAAATGCCAGAAAAGCTAACACGCTGACCACACCACTCGTGTTGCTTCTATTTGTGGCGCAGAACGCGCTGCAAGTCCTGCCTCTCTCATCTCCTCATTGGTTTATAGAAGCAGATACCCACGTGCCATCTCCTCATTGGTTTTACCCATGTGGGTGATTGAAAGATGAACTGAACTGATGTCGGTCAACCGTTTTGTGTGTGGATTAATGTACACATACACTAAATTGACTGTGCCTTTAAACAGCTTGGAAAATTGGCTTTAGAAGCTTCTGCTATTTTAAATCAATTGGAGGTGTACCTGTGGATGTATTTCAAGGCCTGTCTCCTAGAGATGAATGTACTTTGGTGCGAAAAGTGCAAATCAATCCCAGAACAACAGCAAAGGACATTGTGAAGATGCTGGAGGAAACGGGTACAAAAGTATCTATATCCACAGTAAAACGAGTCCTATATTGACATAACCTGAAAGGCCGCTCAGCAAGGAAGAAGCCACTGCTCCAAATCCGGCATAAAAAAGCCAGACTACGGTTTGCAACTGTACATGGGGACAAAGTTTGCACTTTTTGAAGAAATGTCCTCTGGTCTGATGAAACAAAAATAGAACTGTTCGACCATAATGACCATCTTTATGTTTGGAGGAAAAAGAGAGAGGCTTGCAAGCCAAAGAACAACATCCCAACTGTGAAGCATGGGGGTGGCAGCATATCGTGGGGGTGCTTTGCTGCAGGAGGGACTGGTGCACTTCACAAAATAGATGGCATCATGAGGAAGAAAAATTATGTGTATATATTGAAGCAACATCTCAAGACATCAGTCAGGATGTTAAAGCTTGGTCGCAAATGAGTCTTCCAAATGGACAATGTAAATGTATTTGGTTAAGGTGTATGTAAACTTCCGACTTCAACTGCATATACTGTATGTAAAGAGTTTACAATGTTTAGTGAATATTGAGACCTAATAACAGTTGAGTTTACATGTTTTTCAAATGTTATAATACAAATATACTGAACAAAAATATAAATGCAGCAATTTCAAAGATTTTACACAGCCATAGGTGGGCCTGGGAGGGCATAGTCCCACCCACTTTTGAGCAAGGCCCACCCACTGGGGAGCCAAGCCCAGCCAATCAGAATGAGTTTTTTCCTGACGAAAGGGCTTTATTACATACAGAAATACTCCACAGTTTCATCAGCTATCCGGATGGCTAGTCTCAGACGATCCCGCAGATGAAGAAGCAAGATGTGGAGGTCCTGGGCTGTTCTGCGGTTGCGAGGCTGGTTGGACGTACTGCCAAATTCTTTAAAACAATGTTGAAGGCAGCTTAGGGTAGAGAAATTAACATTTAAATTCTCTGGCAACAGCTCTGGTGGACATTCCTGCTGTCGTCATGCCAATTGCACACTCCTTCAAATCTGGAGACTGGAATTGTGTGACAAAATTGCACATTTTAGAGTGGCCTTTTATTGTCCCTGGCACAAGGTGCACCTGTGTAATGATCACGCTGTTTAATCAGATTCTTGATATGCCACACCTGCCAGGTGGATAAAAAAAAAAAAGTGTTTTACCTTTATTTAATTAGGCAAGTCAGTTAAGAACAAATTCTGATTTTCAATGACGGCCTAGGAACAGTGGGTTAACTGCCTTGTTTAGGGGCAGAACGATGGATTTTTACCTTGTCAATTCGGCTACCTGCCGCACCAGGTGAATTATCTTGGCAAAGGAGAAATGCTCATTAACAGGGGTGTAAACACATTTTTGCACCAAATTTGAGAGAAATAAGCTTTTTATACATATGGAACATTTCTGGGATATTTTATTTCAGCTCATGAAACATGGGACTGACACTTTACATGTTTCTATTTTGGTTCAGTGTACATAAGTTCACAATTTTATTATCAAACTAATAAACATATATAAACCTTTTAAGTACATTTGTACTCCTGAATTTATTTAAGCTTGCCATAACTAAAGGGTTGAATTCCTATTGACTCAAGACATTTCAGCTTTACACTTTTTTATTAATTTCTAAAAACATAATTTCACTTTGACATTATGGGTATTGTGTGACGGTCAGTGACACATTCCCAATTTAATAAATTTTAAAGTCAGGCTGTAACACCACAAAATATGGGAAAATTCAAGAGGTGTGAATACTTTCTGATGGTACTGTATGTGTTGTGCCATTTGTGTTCACTCGGTCAGCAGCGTGTACCTTAGCTCACAGAACCTTAATAACATGAGTAACCGTCAATATCCACTATTAGTGGTTGGGACATGCATACGCTTCTCCTTGCCCCAACCTGGGCTTGAACCAGGGACCATCTGCAAACAGACAGCAGTCACCCACAAAGCATCGTTACCCATCGCTCCACAAAAGCCTCGGCCCTTGCAGGGCAAGGGAAACAATTTTAAGGTCTCAAGGTGAGTGGTCAACAATTGAAATGTCTCACAAATTGTCTGCTACTGGTGTAACGGATGTGAAATGGCTAGCTAGTTAGCGGGTACGCGCTAGTAGCGTTTCAATCAGTTACGTCACTTGCTCTGAAACCTAGAAGTAGTGTTGCCCCTTGCTCTGCAAGGGCCGTGGCCTTTGTGGAGCGATGGGTAACGATGCTTCGTGGGCGACCGTTGTTGATGTGTGCAGAGGGTCCCTGGTTCGCGCCCGCGTCGGGGTGAGGGGACAACGTAAAGTTATACTGTTACACTGGGTAGGCAGGCAGCACTTAGAGTAGATGGCCCTAGCTAGCAAAATACAGTACTAGACAACGTATAGAAAAATGATACTTATCACTCCTGGAGATATCAGGAGTCCTCTAGCTACAGAATGAAGCACCAAGCTAGTCAGTGTGGTAAAACTCCTGGCTATTATGAATGACACCATCGTAAGTGAATGAGTTTTGCAGCCTCACCGTCTGTGAATATGTCTCCCCTGATAAATATTCTGCTTCGATTATGTGATGGAGTGAGAGGGTGGGTGTGTGAAGGCCTGTATATTCCTGCTTGTTGGCTACATTTGTTGGCCGGGAAAGAGGATGGCCCGGAAGGGTAAGAGCCTAATTACACACACCTGAATCTAATTAGTGTGGGCGGTGGCTGTTTTAACCTGGCTTTGGACAGATTTTTTTGTTGGTCTGGAGCAGCAAGAGCTGACATGCAGGGCCCTCCAACCCTGGGATGAATATCGAACCCAACTGGACAGGAACCTACCGGACGTTACTTTTGTTGGATACGCCGGTAAACAGCTCAGCTGTCCGGTTGCAGAGAGGGAACGGACGACCCGTGTAGAAAAGCTCAAAGATGAGCTAGGTTTTGATTTGGTTTGATTGTTACCCAGCGCTTTGGCGCATTCTGTTTCTTTCCCTGAATAAAAGTCCTGGGTCGTTTCCCTGGAGAAAGGTACATTTTTGTCAACGCTTGTGTTACTTCACACTCGTCAGTTAATGCAAAGGACAACAGGCTGATACAAGTCTCTCAAAAATAGAAAAAAAAACAAAGCAATTAAGACCTTCCATTGATAAAATTGCAATATCTAAAATTGCTATATCTACAATATAAATGTAGGTTCTTTGAGGGGTGAGGTTGTCACAAAAAGGACATGCATAAACTTGCTTGTTTGGTGTCATTCTATGGACTTATGGTGAGTGTGGTTTAACTTTTACTGTCAGGCAGCATGGGATCTAAGCGAGCCAGTCAAAGCCTGGGTTGTTAAAGGGATTGGTTTTGTCAGAATTGACCATGGATTTGGACTGCGAGGTCACATGTCCAATCATTCTTATTTGGTGATGCTCTCATGATTATCTCCCTGTGTTACAATGGAGTTGCATACAGTACTGTCCTCTTTCCTTTGAAAAACCTAACCTACAACTAAACACAGTAAGAAATGGTATATGGTGTATAGTAAGGGAATGGGTCAGTAAATTGTGCAAAACCCAAAGCCTTATTTGGAGAGCACAAGGTTGACAGGACCTGGGATGAATTGTCTGGAATACAAGACTATCATTACACAACTGAACAGCACAAAAACATGTCTGATGTTTGCCAACTGGGGTCAGGACCTGGACCCAGGGTTAGGGGTCAAAGGAGGTCAGTTTGTGGAAGGGTTACATGTGGGTTCCCTGACCACGTCCATCTTGTGTGGAAGGTGGTGGTGGGGGCTCAGAAGTGTCCTCCTGTGTGGCAGGGGAGTCAGCCAGCAGGAAGGAGTGGGTGATGAGGTGCAGCGATGCCAGGCGGTGAAGGTTGCTAGTGTTAGGGTTCGTTCCTTGTCAATCATTGGCTCATTGGTGAAATTAGCATTATGACAATATCTTTAATTAAATCATTCAAAAACTTTTATTAATGCAATTGCAGACAGAAGTTGACAATCAGGAACATAGCACGCATGTTTCCGAGTAAGTTCTGCATCAAAGAAAAGGTCACAAGTTATTTTATCAAACCCGAAGTCCAGCCCTAGTAATGTCTCTGCCTACGTCATTACCTTCTACTCATGAGACCAAAACCATGCCTACAAAGCTATAAAAATAAGGCGTTTAGTGTGTTATCTAAAAGCTTAGCAGTAAATGTCCAAGTTGATTTATAGTGGGAATGTCTGACTAGTCTTATCTCCTTATAAGAGGCAGAGAGAAAGAGAGAGAACTAGAAAACAACTGTGGAACAATATTAAAACCTCATAATGTGTATATATTGTTAATGTGTACTCTAGGACCCTATAGATGTAAAGATGGAGGGGTCTTATAACCCCTCCCCTTCTATTAATACAACATAAGCATAATCAATTATTCTAATACATCAATCATTTGGTACAGCCTCAATCATGACCCCTAGGTGAACTTCTAACACTAGGTGTCAAGGGCAGACTCAGCTGAGCCCTCTGAGAAGGGACCACGGCGCTGCTGTCCACCTCGGTTTCAGCCAGCCATGGCGGAATCTGCTGCATTGGTGGCATGGGGTCCATCTCTGCATTGAGGGCTGGGTTCAAGATTCCAGCTAGACCAGGAAGGAGATTTCAATGATTTCAATGATTTCAATGAAAGATCTCTAAGAGGTGAGCTTATTGTTGTTTAGTGACAGGTGTTTGGGTCTGACTGACATGTTTAACTTGGTTTACTTCAGTAGTTTTGAGTTGATGTTAAGACTTACCACCTCTACAGGCTCTCATGGGGAATGAACCGTCAGCAGCCTCGCAACCAGAGGCACTGTCTCCCTCAGAAAACTTTCCATCTGAAGGCAGAGAGAAACAGCCAACCAGAAAACACTTAAGTTATGTTATTTATGCAGAGGTATCTAAACCTGAATGGCAGAAAGCAAATGTAATCAGCCTCATCTTTTTTCGCCCTGGTAGGTCTTGGATTGTGGTGGTATTTGCGTCCCTCGCCCTTGCAACCATAAAAGTTTAAAACGATGAATATATAGTTACATCATACACTTTTGTTTATATTGAACTGTTCATCAATAATAAAACGCTATATTTTACAGTATGTTAGAAGTACTTAAGGTAAGCAAATTGGCTGGACCCAGTACAGTTGTAGTGACATGTTTTGGGGATTTAGAGATCTATCTTGAATGCTAAGTAAACAAAATAAGGTCAATAAAAACAAAGGCTATTAAAATATATATATATATATTTTTACAAATATGATACTGTATGTGTCAGTAAGCTTTGTCCTTGGAAATTACTCCAAAGACATACAAGCATTCCCTCCAGTTAAACTTAGGAGGGGTTTACATTGAAAAGAAAAGTACTAGCTAATCACACCCATTTAGTATGTTAGAAAATTGAGGATTGCATTGATAATTTGGTGTCTAAATTTAACCGGTGTGAAATGGTTAGCTAGTGTCATGGAAAATTGCAAGATGATGTTATAATGCTTGTATTACATTATAATATTTGTTACATTCGACAGAATAGAGTATTGTGTGTGTGTGTGTTCCACTGAGGATGGGCTTCTATGAGATAGCACTGACAGAGGAGATTTATGATGTCTTTGGGTGATAAAACCTAAAGAGCATTCCAGATAACATGAGGTAATGGTTCTGTGCTATGAAGTACCAGGAACGAGAATTAGAACCTCGTCTGAGGGACCAAACTGAACGATAATTTATAGCGAATGTTATCTGGTTAAGGGATACTCCTTTCTCAAGTAAGAGTCCCTTTGTGAAGAGTTCCTAAGATCTGTGGTTCGTCATGTAGGTTGAGAGGGGTGTATCTTGGCTATAAAAGATTTTTGTAATTTTCTGTAGTCACTTTCAATGGTTCATTAGAGATAGCGCATCATTGAAAGTCAAAGGCTATTGCAAAGCTTATTAAAGATGTAGTTTAAGTATAACTCTGACTGGTGTGTAGTTTGTAACTCTACTCATTTGGTAAAGCAGAAAGATGCCACCACACTAGATAGCAGTGCACGCTAGAGGCATTTCAATTGTTGACCACTCGCTTTGAGACCTTCAAATAGCTGTGGCTTTTGTGGAGCGATAGGTAACGATGCTTTGTGGGTGACTGCTGTCTATGTTTGCAGATGATCCCTGGTTCAAGCCCAGGTTGGAGCAAAGAAGAGGGACGGTAGCAATACTGTTATATTGGTGCCGTGACCCGGGTGAGTTTAACTGGTGTGTGCTAGTAGCATATAAATCGTTGACTGTTGTCGATGTGTGCAAAGAGTCCCTGGTTCGAGGGAAGGAAGCAATACTTCTACATAAATATAAAGTTTCATTGGTGTTACTCAATTTAAAATAAGGGAAATTACATTATGGGCAAAATTATTAATCATAGCGCTTTAGTAAATCATGACCTCCATTAAAGAAAACCCTCAATTACCAAAAATGTGTCATTGGTGTTACCGTCATTGGTGTTACTACTCTCTGGTGGCACAATGTTATCATAATGGTAGTAAATAAAGTCATTAAGCTGCCATATTACAGTGCCTTCAGAAAGTATTTACACCCCTTGACTTTTTCCACATTTTGTTACACACAATAACTCATAATGTCAAAGTGGAATTATGTTTTTCAAAATTTTTACAAATTAATTTAAAATGAAAAGCTTAAATATCTTGAGTCAATAAGTATTCAACCCCGCTGTTATGGCAAGCCTAAATAAGTTCAGGAATAAAACATTTGCTTAACAAGTCACATAAGTTGCATGGACTCACTCTGTGCGCAATAATAGTGTTTAACCTGATTTTTGAATGACTACCTCATCTCTGTACCCTACACATACAATTATCTTTAAGGTCCCTCAGTTGAACACTGAATTTCAAATAGGTTCAACCACAAAGACCAGGGAGGTTTTTCCAATGCCTTGCGAAGAAGGGTAGATGGGTAGATTGGTAGATGGGTAAAAATAAAGCAGACACTGAATATCACTTTGAGCATGGTGAAGTTGTTAATTACACTTTGGATGGTGCATCAATACACCCAGTCACTACAAAGATACAGGCGTCCTTCCTAACTCAGTTGGCATAGAGGAAGGAAACCACTCAGGGATTTCACCATGAGGCCAATTGTGACTTTAAAACAGTTAGAGTCTAATGGCTGTGATGGATCAACAAAGGAGGAAGACTGTACAAAATAAAATGATTCCAAAACATGCATAATGTTTGCAACAAGGCACTAAAGTAATACTGCAAAAAAATATGGCAAAGCAATTAACTTATTGTCCTGAATACAAAGTGTTTGTTTTTTTAAATTATATTAGCAAAAAATATTAAATTTTATTTGAAAAGGCAAGCCAGACAAAATTAAAGAGGCCTATTTATATAATAAATATGAATTTGGGGGGGGAAGAAATTATTAAATATTAAAGCATTACACTTCTCACCAAAAGCTTCAAGAAATATTTTTTTTACTAAATAACCTAAAGTTTTTTTTTTAAAGTTACAAAATAACTAGGCTATATACATGGGGTACGGTATTAGTCGTGGGTTCGATCCCCGTTCTGGCCATGAGGTAACTTTTGAGTGTCAAAATCGTGAGTCACTTGCATGTGTATGGTCAAGTGTGCCACAGAATTACTTTTAGCGACTTGCCGAAATAGCTCAGTTGGGAGAGCGTTAGACTGAAGTCATAAAGGTTTCTGTTTCGATCCCGGTTTTTGGCATTTTTCTTTATCCTCTGCATTGGCTTCAGGGAAACTTCCCACAGCTTTGTTTGTGGGCATCAATTGTGTGTGCTACGCTGCTCCTCTGAAAGTAAGTCATGTCATTCTTTTTCATCTGACATTGTGACATCAGTGTTACATGAAAGTTGCTTGTCATTGTTACATGACAGTAGGTTGTCGTTAGACAAAGCTGCATGAAGAGTGAACGTGCAAGGGTACAGGTTAGTCGAGGTAATCTCTACATGTAGGTAGGGGTAAAGTGACCATGCATAGATAATAAACGGCGAGTAACAGTAGTGTAAAAATAAGAAGGGGGGTGAGGGGGTCAATGTAAATAGTCTGGGTGGCAATTTGATTAATTGTTCAGTAGTCTTATGGCTTGGGGGTAGAAGTTGTTAAGGAGCCTTTTGGACCTACAGTCATGGCCAAAAGTTTTGAGAATGACACAAATATTAATTTTCACAAAGTCTGCTGCCTCAGTTTTTATGATGGCAATTTGCATATACTCCAGAATGTTATGAAGAGTGATCAGATGAATTACAATTAATTGCAAAGTCCCTCTTTGCCATGAAAATGAACTGAATCGCCAAAAACATTTCCACTGCATTTCAGCCCTGCCACAAAAGGACCAGCTGACATGTCAGTGATTCTCTCGTTAACACAGGTGTGAGTGTTGACGAGGACAAGGCTGGAGATCACTCTGGCATGCTGATTGAGTTCGAATAACAGACTGGAAGCTTCAAAAGGAGGGTGGTGCTCGGAATCATTGTTCTTCCTCTGTCAACCATGGTTACCTGCAAGGAAACACATGCCGTCATCATTGCTTTGCACAAAAAGAGCTTCACAGGCAAGGATATTGCTGCCAGTAAGATTGCACCTAAATCAACCATTTATCGGATCATCAAGAACTTCAAGGAGAGCGGTTCAATTGTTGTGAAGAAGGCTTCAGGGTGCTCAAGAAAGTCCAGCAAGTGCCAGGACCTTCTCCTAAAGTTGATTCACCAGTACAGAGCTTGCTCAGGAATGGCAGCAGGCAGGTGTGAGTGCATCTGCACGTGTAACAGTTTAACTTTAGTCCGTCCCCTCGCCCCAACCCGGGCGCGAACCAGGGACCCTCTACACACATCAACAACAGTCACCCACGAAGCATCGTTACAAAAGCCGCGGCCCTTGCAGAGCAAGGGGAACCACTACTTCAAGGTCTCAAAGTGAGTGACGTCACCAATTGAAACGCTATTAGCGCGCACCACCGCTAACTAGCTAGCCATTTCACATCGGTTACACACGCACAGTGAGGCAAAGACTTTTGGAGGATGGCCTGGGGTCAAGAAGGGCAGCAAAGAAGCCACTTATCTCCAGGAAAAACATCAGGGACAGACTGATATTCTGCAAAAGGTACAGGGATTGGACTGCTGAGGACTGGGGTAAAGTCATTTTCTCTGATGAATCCCTTTTGCGATTGTTTGGGGCATCCGGAAAAAAGCTTGTCCGGAGAAGACAAGGTGAGCGCTACCATCAGTACTGTGTCATGCCAACAGTAAAGCATCCTGAGACCATTCATGTGTGGGGTTGCTTCTCAGCCAAGGGAGTGGGCTCACTCACAATTTTGCCTAAGAACACAGCCATGAATGAAGAAGGGTACCAACATATCCTCCGAGAGCAACTTCTCCCAACCATCCAGGAACAGTTGTGACGAACAATGCCTTTTCCAGCCTGATGGAGCACCTTGACATAAGGCAAAAGTGATAACTAAGTGGCTCGGGGAACAAAACATCAATATTTTGGGTCCATGGCCAGGAAACTCCCCAGACCTTAATCCCATTGAGATCTTGTGGTCAATCCTCAAGAGGCGGGTGGACAAACAAAAACCCACAAATTCTGACAAACTCCAAGCATTGATTATGCAAGAATGGGCTGCCATTAGTCAGGATGTGGCCCAGAAGTTAATTGACAACATGCCAGGGCAGATTGCAGAGGTCTTGAAAAAGAAGGGTCAACACTGCAAATATTGACTCTTTGCATCAACTTCATGTAACTGTCAATAAAAGCCTTGGACACTTATGAAATGCTTGTAATTATACTTCAGTATTCCATAGTAACATCTGACAAAAATATCTAAAGACACTGAGGCAGCAGACTTTGTGAAAATTAATATTTGTGTCATTCTCAAAACTTTTGGCCACGACTGTAGACTTGGCGCTTGGGTACCGCTTGCCGTGTGGTAGTAGAGAGAACAGTCTATGACTTGGGTGACTGGAGTCTTTGACAATTTTTTGGGCCTTCCTCTGACACCGCCTAGTACATACAGTTGAAGTCGAAAGTTTACATACACTTAGGTTGGATGTCATTAAAACTCGTTTTTCAACCACTCCACAAATTTCTTGATAACAATCGTTTTTGCAAGTCGGTTAGGACATCTACTTTGTGCATGACACAAGGAATTTTTCCAACAATTGTTTACAGACAGATTATTTCATTTATATTTCACTGTGTCACAATTCCAGTGGGTAAATATTACATACACTAAGTTGACTGTGCCTTTAAACTAAGTTGACTCAAAATAAATCAGCCAAGAGCTCAGTTTTTTATTTTTACTTTCACAAGTCTGGTTCATCCTTGGGAGCAATTTCCAAATGCCTGAAGGTACCATGTTCATCTGTACAAACAATAGTACGCAAGTATAAACACCATGGGACCACACAGCCGTCATACCGCTCAGGATGGAGACGCGTTCTGTCTCCTAGAGATGAATGCACTTTGGTGCGAAAAGTGCAAATAAATCCCAGAACAACAGCAAAGGGCCTTGTGAAGATGCTGGAGGAAACAGGTACGAAAGTATCTATATCCAAAGTAAAACATCGACATAACCTGAAAGGCCGCTCAGCAAGGAAGAAGCCACTGCTCCAAAACCGCCATAAAAATGGTTTGCAACTGCACATGGGGGAAAAAAATCATACTTTTGGAGAAATGTCCTCTGGTCTGATGAAACAAAAATAGAACTGTTTGGCCATAATGACCATTGTTATGTTTGGAGTCTGGCAGCACCATGTTGTGGGGGTGCTTTGCTGCACTTCACAAAATAGATGGCATCAGAACTGAAAAGGCGTGTGCAAGTAAGGAGGCCTACAAACCTGACTCAGTTACACCAGCTCTGTCAGGAGGAATGGGCCAAAATTCACCCAACTTATTGTGGGAAGCTTGTGGAAGGCTACCCGAAACGTTTGACCCAAGTTAAACAATTGAAAGGCAATGCTACCAAATATTAATTGAGTGTATGTAAACTTCTGACCCACTGGGAATGTGATGAAATAAATAAATGCTGAAATAAATCATTCTTCTTACTATTATTCTGACATTTCACATTCTTAAAATAAAGACAGGGACAGGGAAGTTTTACTAGGATTAAATGTCAGGAATTGTTTAAAACTGAGTTTAAATGTATTTGGCTAAGGTGTATGTAAACTTCCGACTTCAACTCTAGGTCCTGTATGGCAGGAAGCTTGGCCCCAGTGATGTACTGGGCCGTACGCACTACCCTCTCTAGCGCCTTACGGTCGGATACCAAGCAGTTGCCATACCAGGCGGTGATGCACGACCGGTGCAGCTGTATAACTTTTTGAGAATCTGAGGACCCATGCCAACTCTTTTCAGTCTCCTGAGGGGGAAAAGGTGTTGTCGTGCCCTCTTCATGACTGTCTTGGTGTGTTTGGACCATGATAGTTTGTTGGTGATGTGGACACCAAGGAACTTGAAGCTCTCAACCTGCTCCACTACAGCCCCGTTGATGTGAATGGGGGTGTGTTCAGCCCTCCTTTTCCTCTAGTCCACAATCAGCTTCTTTGTCTTGCTCACGTTGATGGAGAAATTGTTGTCCTGGCACTGCTTGGCCACGCAGTTGTGGGTGAACAGGGAGTACAGGAGGGGACTAAGCATGCACCTCTGACGGGCCCCAGTGTTGAGGATCAGTGAGTCAGATGTGTTCTTGTCAGGAAGTCCAGGATCCAGTTGCAGAGGAGGGTGTTTTGTCCCAGGGTCCTTAGCTTAGTGAGTACTATGGTGTTAAATGCTGATCTATAGTCAATGAAATGATCCTTTTGTCCAGGTGTGAAAGGGCAGCGTGGAGTGCGATTGAGATTGCGTCATCTGTGGATCTGTTGGGGCGGTATGCGAATTGGAGCGGGTCTAGTGTTTCCGGGATGATGGTGATGCGAGCCATGACCAGCCTTTCAAAGCACTTCATGGCTACCGATGTGAGTGCTATGGGCGGTTGTCATTTAGGCAGGTCACCTTCGCTTTCTTGGGCACAGGGACTATGGTGGTCTGTTTGAAACATGTGGATATTACAGACTCGGTCAGGGAGAGGTTGAAAATGTCAGTGAAGACACTTGCCAGTAATAAAACAAAATGTGGAATAAGTTAAGGGGTATGAATACTTTCTGAGGGCACTGTAGTTGGTTTAGAATAGGTACCCCAAGAAAATCCAGAAAAACACACCACCATAATTCAAGAACGCCCCTTCCCTCAAGCCTCTTATATAATGCAAAAGAGAAGTGAAAAGAAAAGAGCAAAGAAGTACCTTCATCCCCATTAGCATGGCTTTTACTGTTATCCGTGGATTTTCCGTTTGGCATCTAAAAATTTAAATACACAACATACTGTACATATTATCACATTGCCTCCAAGAGGTTATGAAGACAAGGGGGAAGGAGAAAATGTGTGGTCATCCCTGACCTTTTGTGGCTGGTCTTTCTTCAGGTGATTGGTTATCTTCTTGGGTGGAGTGACACCTATTTTGGCTGACTTGAAGGACTTTAGACGGCTCATCATGGTTCTCTGGAAGATCTCTTGCACCTCATTCTTGTCCTTGTTGACTTCGAGGTGCTTCCGACTGTACCTGTGTCTGTGCTGTTAGGTAAAGTAACGAGAGGAAGAGGGTAAAAAACAGATAGCTTTTTAGCGCCCCTGAGATTTTTTCTTTTTTTGGGGGGGGGGGGGGGGGGGGTCTAATTGTCTTCAACTAAGAAATACCTGTTTCTTGCCTTTGTACAAGTGCTGCTGCAGTAGATGGTGTGCATTAACGTCCTCTGACTCCCTCATCTTCAGGTCCTGCTCATGCATGTCCAGGCAGACAGAGGGTGTACTGTCCCATCTAGAAGGGAAGAAACATAAATGTTCACTGTTGGTCATTTGCTGGCCACTGGAGGGCAGACTCTGAAAACCTATTTGGGCCCGGTTTCCCAAAAGCATCTTAAGGTTCATCGTTAGAACCCTCGTAGGAGCATCATTAAATCTCTGAGCTGTTTCCCAAAACCATCGTTACTAAAGTTGCACTTGGCAGGTAGCCTAGTGATTAAGAGTATTGGGCCAGTAACCGAAAGGTCACTGTTTCGAAACCCCAAGCCAACTGGGTGAAAAATCGGTCGAT
The DNA here is from genome assembly GCF_045679555.1 of Salvelinus alpinus. NCBI lineage: Eukaryota > Metazoa > Chordata > Actinopteri > Salmoniformes > Salmonidae > Salvelinus > Salvelinus alpinus. Next base: position 5,244,378 of record NC_092111.1, read on the forward strand.
GTGCCCTTGAGCAAGGCACTTAACCCTAATTGCTCCTGTATGTCGCTCTGGATAAGAGCATCTGCTAAATGACCAACATTTTAAAATGCTTGTTATTTACTGACTGCCTCAGACCACTTGTGGAACAATTAAGTGCGCTGTTAAATGTGCTTTTTCCATACCACGCCACTTTATACACAGAAGATCTCCGCTAAACATTGAATCAAGACGTTTATCTGTCTCTCTGTGACGGCGATAACTTCACAACGAAGTTGACTACAAATACAAAGTTGCCAATGTTGTCGCAATTGTTACAAACAAGCGAGGGATGAAAAGACTTCAAATGAAAACCGAGATGAATGCATTAAAAGATAAATAGCCTACAGTATAGGCCACATAGGCCTATATAATTCAATATTGAAATAAATTGTTCATTCAACTGAGTTCTATTTTTTTTGCTAAAATAGGTTTGTAATTTTAGCCTCAATATATTCCATGCACAATTATGTGCCAAGTCTTCATTTAGTGCATTATATTAGTGTAAGCATTAGAATAAGCCACCTCAATAATTGCAGCCATAGATTATATCTTTCTAAAAGCTGATCCGTCATCAGTATTGTGGAATAATTATAATGTTAAGGTATGATTTGACTGGATAAAGCAGATCCGAGAGCAGCACTGCCTTTCTTTCGATCCTTTCAGTATTGACACATACCTCAACGATACACTTTAACGAACGTTTAACGAATGTTTTGGTTAATGCATGTTATATCATCGGCCGTTGTAGGAAAGACGCATCTTTAAAACACTTTAAGACACTCATACGCCTAAGTTCCATTGCTAATGGGAAACCGGGCCCTGACTTACATATTGTACAAAGTCAAAAACGTTGTAGTGTCAGGCCCAATTCCAAATCAACACCTAAACCCTAAGCATTTGTGAAAATCTGAATCGATTCGACAGGTGTAAGCACAGGTAGGTAAGCAATGTTCAGGTAGGTAAGCAATGTTTTAATTCCTCCACTTTGCCCTCTGATAGGCTAGGTGTAAGTTGTAGTCAGTGGCAGGCACCTCGTGGCTGGTGTAAGACGAGGTGAGATTTGAGAATAAGTTAGCGAGACAGAACTCTTGACTAGCGAGCTTGTGGTTCTGCCACGGATGACAAGGGAGGGTGCACTCTCCTTGTCCATACCCGTGGGCAGTGATGATAAAAATCAAACTAAATTGGTAAATGTGTCCAGTAGAGGTCGGGGTTTGAAAGCAACTTGGCATCGAAGAAAGCACTGGCAACATCTGTGGGATCTTGCATTTTGCAAAATACGGTTTAACAAAGCATGTAATCAAACAACACTTCAGACGTCATTGATCACATGGTAACGTTACTTTGAAACTATCTATGACTATACCATCGATGCTGTTAAATGAGCAACATAGTAAAAAATATAAATGTTTAAATTTGCAAAATACGGTGACTCCATTGCATGATTTAGGATGTTAAACTCGTCAATTAAAAGTTTGAAATTCAATGTAGCCAGTGTTTCAAAGAATATGTATAAAAAATATATATAAATACAGGGATTTTATACGGTGTCTCCACAAGATGAGAAACTCACCACTGCTCTACAGGCTGACCCACCTGTCAGGTAAGATGTAGGGGAGAATATCTAGACTGTCGATAACAACCCATGTAGTGTCCAGCAGAGGTACATTTTTGGGAAGTCACAGCGGGATCCACTGAGGGATCAAGTAAAGCTTTGTAACGTTGATAAGGTCACATGACCTTACGTTGATAAGGTCACGACCTTATCAACTTTGCTTTGGGTTTGAATTAAACTTTTAAGTCACTTTTAAATATAAAAAAAACGTTGGATTCATAATTTGATAATAACCAATAACAACTACCAGAGCTGTTTAATTTACAATCAATTTTTGAGAAATAAAAAAAACTTAAGATTCGATACTAGTGTGCTACGATTTCAAGATGGATTCCTCTGCCATGTGGTTCTACACCCTGAGTTCTTTCCACCTACTAAGCAGGTCAAATAATATCTAGATTAAAACAAAGAGGTTCCAGCAGAGGTCGGTGCACTCGGTTACTAGTTCAACACCTGTCAGATGGTAATGTGACGTCTGAGGCTTCAAACGTCTTCACGTGGTATTGTTACTTTGATACAAGCATTGGCGCGTTATGTCAATTCAGTAGTGCTTTGAAAATTGCATTAGAGTGTCAGAGCTCAATCATCCCATCACTAGCCGTGGGCTTTTGTTGTGGCAGTTAGTCTTACGTTTGGTAAGCTAACTTTTTGTTTCTTGTTCTGTAAATGTTTTACTGCTCGCTAAACTAAAACACAGCCATGTAAAACAATGGTTTGTGATGCAGTGCTGTCTTCTATGCTGTTTTTGGGGAGAAGCCGTTTGGAAGCCGGGTTGTTAGTGTAGAGGAGATTCGAATTAACACATCCACGCCAGACATAAACCAAAATGAGAATCCACAAGGACCTCTATTCAGTGGCCAGAGAACAAAGGAAGAGGGGGACCACACACAGCAATCTCCCAGCAGGAGTCGTCCTTCCCCTCTTTTGCTCATCTCACACCTGTAGTCTACATCAAAGCTTCTCCTATCAGCAACAAGGGTGGCAGGTTTGAACCAAAGTGCCAGAGAGGGAATCAGCTGGGACCCGATGAAGATTAAAAATGACTGTGGATAAGTACTGGACTTCTGAAATCCTTTGTTTTGGAAAGTTCTCTGAAGACCATTAGTTCCAGACAGTATATACACATATCCACATTCATCTTAAAATAGCTAGGTGGGACACTGGCCTCTGAAAGTAAATTTTTCCTATAATCCCTGCCTTGATTCATTCTGAAATATCAAGAATAACGGTTTGAATTTAGTCCCTCTAATCCCCATTACCTATTTGTGACTGATTCTGTAGCCTGAATCATGCCCTTACAATCTCCATGATTCATTCATCCTGTATATCCATTGCTTCACCCTGGTTATGACTAAATAAGTCTTCTTTGTTTTTGTATAATATTTACGGTCTCCAAGAATGCATTGCCTTGTCATTTTGAGAACGTAATTACCTTCAAATTATAAGTTAACTGTAGATATAATTGTAACTATTTTATAGTTTCTTGCTGAATAATACCAAGTGGTGCCCCATTTAATAATTTCATAGTAATAAGTGTGCACACTCCCTTACATTACTGTATGAGCTGAGAGACAGGTATACATACGGTGCATTCGGAAAGTATTCAGACCACTTGACTTTTTCCACATTTTGTTACGTTACAGCCTTATTCTTTAAATGTATTTTTTTCCCTCATCAATCTACACAAAATACCCCATAATGACAAAGCAAAACAGGTTTATGATGCTGCCACCACCATGCTTCACTGTAGGGATGGTGCCAGGTTTCTTCCAGATGTGACGCTTGGCATTCAAGCCAAATAATTCAATCTAGGTTTCATCAGACCAGAGAATCTTGTTTCTCATTTGAGTCCTTTGGGTTCCTTTTGGCAAACTCCAAGCGGGCTGTCATGTGCCTTTTTACTGAGGAGTGGCTTCTATCTGGCCACCACCATAAAGGCCTGATTGGTGGAGTGCTTCAGAGATGGTTGTCCTTTTGCAAGGTTCTCCCATCTCCACAGAGGAACTCTGAAGCTCTGTCGGGTTCTTGGTCACCTCCCTGATCAAAGCCCTTCTCCCCCGATTGCCCAGTTTGGCCGGGTGGCCTGCTCTAGGAAGAGTGTTGGTGGTTCTAAATGTCTTTCCATTTAAGAATGATGGAGGCCAATGTGTTCTTGGGGACCTTCAATGCTGCAGACATTTTTTGGTACCGTTCCCCAGATCTGTGCCTCGACACAATCCTGTCTCGGAGCTCTATGGAAAATGGTTTCGAGCTCATGGCTTGGTTTGGGACCTTATATAGACAGGCGTCTGCCTTTCCAAATCATGTCCAATCAATTGAATATACCACAGGTGGACTCCAAGTCCAAGAAACATCTCAAGGATAATCCATGGAAACGGGATGCACCTGAGCTCAAATGTTATTGGTCACATACACATATTTAGCAGATGTTATTGCAGGTGTAGCGAAATTCTTGTGTTCCTAGCTCCATCAGTGCGGCAATATCTAACAATTCACAACAATACACACATCTAAAAGTAAAAGAATGGAATTAAGAAATAGAAATATCAAAGCTGATGCCATGAAGAAAAAAAAATGTGTGTATGTGTGTATATATATACACTGCTCAAAAAAATAAAGGGAACACTTAAACAACACAATGTAACTCCAAGTCAATCACACTTCTGTGAAATCAAACTGTCAACTTAGGAAGCAACACTGATTGACAATAAATTTCACATGCTGTTGTGCAAATGGAATAGACAAAAGTTGGAAATTATAGGCAATTAGCAAGACACCCTCAATAAAGGAGTGGTTCTGCAGGTGGTGACCACAGGCCACTTCTCAGTTCCTATGCTTCCTGGCTGATTTTGGTCACTTTTGAATGCTGGCGGTGCTTTCACTCTAGTGGTAGCATGAGACGGAGTCTACAACCCACACAAGTGGCTCAGGTAGTGCAGCTCATCCAGGATGGCACATCAATGCGAGCTGTGGCAAGAAGGTTTGCTGTGTCTGTCAGCGTAGTGTCCAGAGCATGGAGGCGCTACCAGGAGACAGGCCAGTACATCAGGAGACGTGGAGGAGGCCGTAGGAGGGCAACAACCCTACTAGATTTACACTATATTTTTACACTATAAAACTTCCACATGACTTTGTCTAGTAATCTTCTGAATCGCCACAACAGAATGAATTAGCTGTTTAGGTTCTGACCTATTGTGAAATGTGTATATCTACATGTTACCTCTTGGTGGGTTGGGGAGAAAAGATAAGCCATTCTAGTTAAATTTGTCTTTTGTTTTTGTTAGTCTTTAGTGACATGGATAGAAGTACAGTCTGCTGTCATTCTGATCTAAGAATATTACTCCTGCTTATTATGAAGAAAAAATACATCTGTTTAACTTTGTAAACTAAAGGTGTGTTTAGAATTATTTTTGTTGTATTAATGCTATTTAATCTCTCCTCAGACTAATATTATTCTGTTTGTCCTGTGGGTACCTTTGCCACTGTTCCACCCCTTGTGTATTGCGCTGTCATGGTGTGGACGTCGGGCCCTCATACCACCCTCATGGAGTCTGTTTCTGACCGTTTGAGCAGACACATGCACATTTGTGGCCTGCTGGAGGTCATTTTGCAGGGCTCTGGCAGTGCTCCTCCTTGCACAAATGCGGAGGTAGCGGTCCTGCTGCTGGGTTGTTGCCCTCCTACAGCCTCCTCCACGTCTCCTGATGTACTGGCCTGTCTTCTGGTAGCGCCTCCATGCTCTGGACACTACGCTGACAGACACAGCAAACCTTCTTGCCACAGCTCGCATTGATGTGCCATCCTGGATGAGCTGCACTACCTGAGCCACTTGTGTGGGTTGTAGACTCCGTCTCATGCTACCACTAGAGTGAAAGCACCGCCAGCATTCAAAAGTGACCAAGACATCAGCCAGGAAGCATAGAAACTGAGAAGTGGTCTGTGGTCACCACCTGCAGAACCACTCCTTTATTGGGGGTGTCTTGCTAATTGCCTATAATTTCCACCTTTTGTCTATTCCATTTGCACAACAGCATGTGAAATTTATTGTCAATCAGTGTTGCTTCCTAAGTGGACAGTTTGATTTCACAGAAGTGTGATTGACTTGGAATTACATTGTGTTGTTTAAGTGTTCCCTTTATTTTTTTGAGCAGTGTATATTTATTTATTTATTTGGATGAGCAATGTCGGAGTGGCATTGACTAAAATACAGTAGAATAGAATAAAGTATACACACATATGAAATGAGTAAAGCAGTATGTAAACATTATTAAAGTGACCAGTGATTCCATGTCTATGTATATAGGGCAGCAGCTTCTAAGGTGAAGGGTTAAGTAACCGGGTGGAAGATGGCTAGTGATGGCTGATTTAACAGTCTGATGGCCTTGAGATAGAAGCTGTTTTTCAGTCTCTCGGTCCCCGCTTTGATGCACCTGTAGTGACCTCGCCTTCTGCATGATAGCGGGGTGAACAGGCTGTGGCTCGGGTGGTTGATGTCCTTGATTATCTTTTTGGCCTTCCTGTGACATCGGGTGCTGTAGGTGTCCTGGAGGGCAGGCAGTATGCCGCAGTTGATGCGTTGGGCAGCCCGCACCACTCTCTGGAGAGGCCTGCGGTTGCGGGCTGTGCAGTTGCTGTACCAGGCGGGGACACAGCCTGACAGGATGCTCTCAATTGTGCATCTGTAAAAGTTTGTGAGGGTCTTAGGGGCCAAGCCAAATTTTTGCTATTTGCGCTTTCTTCACCACACTGTCTGTGTGGGTGGAACATTTCAGATAATCAGTGATGTGTACACCAAGGAACTTGAAGCTTTCCACCTTCACTGCGGTCCTGTCAATGTGGATAGGGGCGTGCTCCCTCTGCTTTTTCCTGAAGTCCACGATCAGCTCCTTCGTTTTGTTGACGTTGAGGATGATGTTATTTTCCTGGCACCACTCCGCCAGGGACCTCACCTCCTCCCTGTAGGCTGTCTCGTCATAGTTGGTAATCCAGCCTACTATGGTTGTGTTGTCTGCAAACTTGATGATTGAGTTGGAGACGTGTGTGGCCACACAGTCATGGGTGAACAGGGTGTACAGGAGGGGGCTGAGCACGCACCCTTGTGGGGCCCCTGTGTTGAGGATCAGTGAAGTGGAGGTGTTGTTTCCTACCTTCACCACCTGGGGGCAGCCCATCAGGAAGTCCAGCACACAGTTGCACAGGGCCGGGTTCAGACCCAGGGCCCCGAGCTTGATGATGAGCTTGGAGGGTACTATGGTATTGAAGGCTGAGCTATAGTCAATGAACATCATTCTTTCACAGGTATTCCCCTTGTCCAGATGGGATAGGGCAGTGTGCAGTGCAATGGCGATTGCATCGTCTGTGGATCTATTGGGGCGGTAAGCAAATATAAGTGCGTCTAGTGTGGCAGGTAAGGTAGAGGTGATATGAACCTTTTAACTAGCCTCTCAAATTTCTTCATGATGACAGGAGTGCTACGGGCGATAGTCATTTAGTTCAGTTACCATTGCTTTCTTGGGTACAGGAACAAAGGTGGACATCTTGAAGCAAGTGGGGACAGCAGACTGGGCTAGGGAGAGATTAAATATGGCCGTAAACACTCCAGCCAGCTTGTCTACGCATGCTCTGAGGACGCGGCTAGGGATGCTATCTGGGCAAAGACGTCGGTGTCCGCAACGTAGCTAGTTTACCCTTTGTAATCCATGATTGTCTGTAGACCCCGCCACGTACGTCTTGTGTCTGAGCCGTTGAATTGCGACTCCACTGTCTCTGTACTAACGTTTTGACTGTTTGATTGCCTTACGGAGGGAATAACTAACTACACTGTTGGTATTCGACCATATTCCCAGTCACCTTGCCATGGTTCGCGATTTTAGTTTAGCGGGAATTCTGCCATCTATCCACGGTTTCTGGTTTAGGTAGATTTTAATAGTCACATTGGGAACAACATCCCCTATACACTTCCTGATGAGCTCAGTCACCGTGTCCGTGTATACATCAATGTCAATCGCCGAGGCTACCCGGAACATATCCTAGTTCGCGTGATCAAAACAGTCTTGAAGCATGGATTCCGATTGGTTTCTAAAAACCTGTTTTCGCTTTGTCATAATGGGGTATTGTGTGTAGATTGATGGGGGGAAATTATTTTATCAATTTTAGTGTAAGGCTGTAATGCAACAAAATGTGGGAAAAGTTGAGGGGTCTGAATACTTTCCTCATGCACTGTAAATACTACAGTAATGTTTGCAAAATACTATAGTCTGCAAAACACTGCAGTAATTACTATAGTATATGCTACAGTATTTATTTGCATTTACCTTGCCCTTTTCCCTCCCCCATAACCCAATTTGTGCCACTCCTAAGTGAGAAACCAACATGCCAAGTATAGACCATATATTGTGTTCCCTACAGGTTATGAAAAGAGCAGTTCAGTCCAGTAGTTTTCCTCAAGGAGAAAGCCCCCACTGCTCTGTAAAATATAATAATTTAAAAAACACTACAGTAAATACTACAGTAATGTCTGCAAAAACACAACACTAAATTCTGTAGTATACTACAGTCTGCAATAACATTACTTATTACTATAGTAGTTTTTATTTTTTTATTTTTACTACAGTATTTATACTATAGTAAACTTTAAATACTACAGTCATGTACGCAACACTATAGGAAAAACTACAGTAAAGTCAGCAAAAATACTACAGTGAATACTATAGTATACTATAGTCTTTTTCATGTGGGTGTGGAGCACATCCTAAAAGGTTAAATCAAGGATCCACTAGGCTCGTATAGAATCTCCTCGGGCTGGTAACTAGTTTTCCATCAAACTGTCCCGCAACATCATTTCCATCCTATCTTATAATGTAGGGATTTTACTAAACTGACGACTCGCAACTGGCAAGGGTGCGTTTGCTCTCTTCACTAAGCAGACTGGCTCCCAGACTGTTAGACACATCAGGCACTTTTCACCTGTTCGGCTAGCTATAACTATAGACACCATTGGGCGCCTTGGGCGCCGCCGTTCGCTACATTGGTGCCAAATATGGGATGTTGACTATGGGACCATTGGAACACACCATGCTTGTGTTTTCCTAAGGTGATGCCGCTGTGACAGATCATACGCTCAGTTCTGTATTGCACTCTTGCTAGACTAATACAGACGTCTACCTTCCGTATTGAAACAATACGACAAGGGAAACCACGCTCCAGCAGGTTGCTCTGAGGAGAGATTGACTTAAAACATGCAAAATGGGTAAGTAAGCTGCACGCAATGTCAGTTTCACCATTCGTGCCTGTACTTTGCCCCAGGGTTGTCCGAGGTTACTTCAACCTGTTTTTGTTGGCCATGTCAAATGTCCTTCCGTTCAATGAAGTTTCTAAGTGAGAATTGCCAGAACAATCTGAGATACCAAAAACATTTCCGCCTTCCCAAGTTAGTGATGCATGTGTTTAGACATGCATAAGGCTGCGTCCCTAATGGCACCCTATTCCCTATAGAGCATTACTTTTGACCTGAGCCCTATGGAATAGTTTGCCATTGAGATGTGGACTGTCAGGCAATGTTGCTTACAAGATGGAGGAGACTGGAACATGATCCGATCCCATATTTTCTGTCATGATGTAAGGCATCATCTCTGAGAAGTTGGCACCAAACTTCTTATAGAAATCCACATCAATCTTGGTTTCTTTCCGAATGAACGCCAATGAGCCTCTGCGTTCACCCTATGATGATGGGATAAAAATACTTAATCAAATCAAAGTTTATTAGTCACGTACACAGATTAGCAGATGGTAGCAGTGAAATGCTTCTGTTACTAGCTCTTAACAGTTTTAGTAACTCCAGCATTTTTCTGCACCTGCTGTAACATCTGCTATAAAAAAGAAACAAAAATAGTATATTTTTTGTAATGTTAATGTAAATCAGTGATCCTGCTGGTTAATCTATTGTGTAACATCGTAATTACAGTAGTATTAAGTTGTCAGGGCTTTCTCCAACCTTGTGAGTCACTCTTACCTCTTTCACATAGCTCATGGCATCCTTGAGGTTGAGTTTGTGGAAGATGTTGAATATGTGGTCACAAGACTTCCTGGCAGAGGGCGTCATCAAGAGCCAGTACAACCACCTCTCCTCAAAGTTATTCCACCTTAGAAGGATACGAGAAGAGAGTAAAAACAAAGAAATGTAGTGTTACATTTCATCTTTGAAGGTATGGTATGTAATAAATACATTTAAATAATACTCATAATATGATAAATAATAACGTATTGAAATTGATAATATGATGTTAGTGTCTACATACTTGTCCCTCATGTAGTTATGTCCTATTTGTCCAGAAATATCCTCTATGGCGACAAGAATGTGGTCAAAGGTCTGAAAAAATAAAAAGGAATGGTGATCCATGGATTTATTTTGTCAAGGTTATATTTAGCTTGACCATTTTCAACACTGTTAGATGAGCTGGTTGATGTTTTACAAAAGAGGGGTTTAGCAACTGACACTCAGCCCTTGATAAACACCCTTAATTTTCCATACGCCCACCGTACTTAAGTAGTTTTTGTTGGGTATCTGTACTTTACTTTACTATTTATATTTTTGACAACTTTTACTTTTACTCCGCTACATTCCTAAAGAAAATAATGTACTTTTTACTCCTTACATTTTCCCTGACACACAAAAGTACTCGTTACATTTAGAATGCTCAAGCAGGACAAAATTATGGCACCTATCAATGTAACACGTTGTCATCCCTACGGCCTCTGATCTGGCGGACTCACAAAACACAACTACTGTGTTTGTAAATGATCTAAGATCAGGTGTTACCCATTTCTGGAGCCTTGTGACAGACCCAGAGTATCCACTTCTGAAGCAGTGTGTGCAAAAGTGACATTTTTTGTCAGCACTTTTTCATGTGAAGCAACATTTTCAACAATGAACATTGTGAAACAAAAACAGAGAAACAGACTGACCAATGCACACCTGGACTGCCTCACAAGGATAGTAACAAGACTATACATTTAGAATGAATTCAGTCAAAAAGGGACATTTTCGCTCATCCAACTACTAAGTTAACCCTTAATATGGGTCTTATACATGTGATGAAGCCTATTTGATGTGTGTATGTATAAACAGTGGTTCTTCCTTTAAAAGTTGTGCCATACTGCAGCACAGCTTGCGTGCAGCCCCAAATTCTATGGCACGTTATTTACAGTTGAAGTAGGAAGTTTACATACACCTTAGCCAAATACATTTAAACTCAGTTTTTCACAATTCTTGACATTTAATGCTAGTAAAAATTCCCTGTCTTAGGTCAGTTAGGATAACCACTTTATTTTAAGAATGTGAAATGTCAGAATAATAGTTGAGAGTTGGTGGTTGAAGATATCCCTGTTGTGGTGCGGGGGCTGTGCTTTGGCAAAGTGGGTGGGGTTATATCCTTCCTGTTTGGCCCTGTCCGGGGGTATCATCGGATGGGGCCACAGTGTCTCCTGACCCCTCCTGTCTCAGCCTCCAGTATTTATGCTGCAGTAGTTTATGTGTCGGGGGGCTAGGGTCAGTTTGTTATATCTGGAGTACTTCTCCTGTCTTATCCGGTGTCCTGTGTGAATTTAAGTATGCTCTCTCTAATTCTCTCCTTCTCTCTTTCTTTCTCTCTCGGAGGACCTGAGCCCTAGGACCATGCGTCAGGACTACCGGGCATGATGACTCCTTGCTGTCCCCAGTCCACCTGGCCTTGCTGCTGTTCCAGTTCCAACTGTTCTGCCTGCGGCTATGGAACCCTGACCTGTCCACCGGACGTGCTACCTGTCCCAGACCTGCTGTTTTCAACTCTCTAGAGACCGCAGGAGCGGTAGAGATACTCTTAATGATCGGCTATGAAAAGCCAACTGACATTTACTCCTGAGGTGCTGACTTGCTACACCCTCAATAACCTATGTGATTATTATTATTTGACCATGCTGTTTATTTATGAACATTTGAACATCTTGGCCATGTTCTGTTATAATCTCCACCCGGCACAGCCAGAGGAGGACTGGCCACCCCTCATAGCCTGGTTCCTCTCTAGGTTTCTTCCTAGGTTTTGGACTTTCTAGGGAGTTTTTCCTAGCCACCGTGCTTCTACACCTGCATTGCTTGCTGTTTGGGGTTTTAGGCTGGGTTTCTGTACAGCACTTCGAGATATTAGCTGATGTACGAAGGGCTATATAAATAAATTTGATTTGATTTGAGAGTGATTTATTTCAGCTTTTATTTCTTCATCACATTCCCAGTGGGTCAGAAGTTTACATACACTGAATTAGTATTTGGTAGCATTGCCTTTAAATTATTTAACTTTGGACAAACGTTTCGGGTAGCCTTCCACAAGCTTCCCACAATAAGTTGGGTGAATTTTCGGCCCATTCCTCCTGACAGGGCTGGTGTAACTGAGTCAGGTTTGTAGGCCTCCATGCTTGCACACGCTTTTTCAGTTCTGCCCACACATTTTCTGTGGGATTGAGGAGAGGACTTTGTGATGGCCACTCCAATACCTTGACTTTGTTGTCTTTAAGCCATTTTGCCACAACTTTGGAACTATGCTTGGGGTCATTGTCCATTTGGAAGACCCATTTGTGACCAAGCTTTAACTTCCTGACTGATGTCTTGAGATGTTGCTTCAATATATCCACGTCATTTTCCTCCCTCGTGATGCCATCTATTTTGTGAAGTGCACCAGTCCCTCCTACAGCAAAGCACCCCCACAGCATGATGCTGCCACCCCCGTGCTTCACGGTTGGGATGTTGTTCTTCGACTTGCAAGCCGCCCCCTTTTTCCTCCAAACATAATTATGGCTAAACAGTTCTATTTTTGTGTCATCAGACCAGAGGACATTTCTCCAAAAAGTATGATCTTTGTCCCCATGTGCAGTTGCAAACTGTAGTCTGGCTTTTTTATGGTGGCTTTGGAGCAGTGGCTTCTTCCTTGCTGAGCGGCCTTTCAGGTTATGTCGATATAGGACTCGTTTTACTGTGGATATAGATACTTTTGCACCCGTTTCCTCCAGCATCTTCACAAGGTCCTTTGCTGTTGTTCTGGGATTTATTTGCACTTTTCGCACCAAAGTAGGTTCATCTCTAGGAGAGAGAGAACTCATCTCCTTCCTGAGTAGTATGATGGCTGCATGGTTCCATGGTGTTTGTACTTGCGTACTATTGTTTGTACAGATGAATGTGTTACCTTCAGGCATTTGGAAATTGCTCCCAAGGATGAACCAGACTTTGGGAGGTCTAAAAAAAAAAATCTGAGGTCTTGGCTGATTTCTTTACATTTTCCCATGATGTCAAGCAAGGAGGCACTGAGTTTGAAGGTAGGCCTTAAAATACATCCATAGGTACACCTCCAATTGACTCAAATGTTGTCAATTAGGCTAACAGAAGCTTCTAAAGCCATAACAATTTTCTGGAATTTTCCAAGCTGTTTAAAGTCAACATAAGTGTATGTAAACTTCTGACCCACTGGAACTGTGATACAGTGAATTATAAGTGAAATAATCTGTCTGTAAACAATTGTTGGAAAAATGACTTGTCATACACAAAGTATATGTCCTAACCGACTTGCCAAAACTATAGTTTGTTTACAAGAATTTGTGGAGTGGTTGAAAAACGAGTTTTAATGACTCCAACCTAAGTGTATGTAAACTTCCGACTTTAGGTGTAAGTGTCAGCTATTGTTGCCATTAATAGTAGTTAGTGCTAGTTTGCCCACCAGAGGGCATCTTTTAGAAGCTAATTATTGAAGTGACATGGAGCTGTAGGCCTAAGAGTCAAAGGGAGCCTTGCCTCCCGAGTGGCGCAGTGGTCTAAGGCACTGCATAGCAGTTGCTAGCTGTGCCCCTAGAGATCCTGGTTCGAGTCCAGGCTCTGTCGCAGCCGGCCACAACCGGGAGACCCATGGGGCGTCGAACAATTGGCCCAGCGTCGTCCGGGTTTGGGGAGGATTTGGCCGACAGGGATGTCCTTGTCCCATCGCGCTCTAGCGACTCCTGTGGCAGGCCGGGCGCATGCACGTTAACACGGTCACCAGTTGTATGGTGTTTCTTCCTACACATTGGTGTGGCTGGCTTCTGGGTTAAGCGGGCATTGTGTCACGAAGTAGTGCGGCTTGGTTGGGTCGTGTTTCGGAGGACACATTGCTCTCGACCTTCGCCTCTCCCGAGTCCATACAGGAGTTGCAGTGATGAGATAAGACTAACTACCAATTGGGGAGGAAAATGGGGTAAAAAGTTTTTAGGAATATAAGGAATATATGGGATAGATTTTTAGAAATGAAGCTTAATTCATTTGATGAATATTATGGTTTTATGTGCCAGAGAAGAGAGACTCTCAGACTGAAAACACCTCCATTAATTTACAAAAAGATAGTCAATTTGTGCCACAGTTTAGACTACCGATAGATCAGCCTTCTAACTCCCCCTTGTGGTAGTGTGGTGCAATGACAGAATGCCACCATCTACCACTAACAGTCGTGACATAAGCTCGTGACTTTTAAAGGAAGAACCACTGTATTTGTGATGTGCTGTACATCAAATCAATTGCATGTGCTCGATTGCTCTGAATTTGCTCACAATTGATAATTGATAATATTGGAAGAAAAAGTACAACAAATTAAAGATCTGTGCGGCCCTCTGAATGACTGCCTAAACCCGAAGTGGCCCCCTTACAAAAAATAGTGAGTAACACTGCTCTAGCTCCATCATAAAATACCAAATGCCAAAAATACCAAAAGTCATGTGGGGGGCTCATGGGGAAAGTATGGGGGAGGAGTTGCCCCTAGTTCAGATAGCTGATAGGCCACTAGTTTTGAGGGTTGAGGGTGTCTGAGAAGCTGAATGGGACACAATAACATCTCCTCTGAGTTATTTGACAGCCAGAAGCATTTGTTTTTGGCAACCCTTCTAACCTTCTTTTAGTCTGTATTTTGAGGACATTAATACCTGGTTCACCGGTTCAACTTCAGCTACAGTCTCCTCGTTCTTCTAGTTTGTCAGCTAGCTAAGGAGTGGGTCCGCTAACGCCACAATATAGCCAATTTTGACTTTGTGACTGTTTTATCTAGGGAACAACATACCCATGGGCTGTAGGTTGTGCCAGCAGAGTTGGTTGAGAAAGCGAGACAACCCACTCCCATTTCACATTCCCTCACTTTTTCTAATTTGGAGAAGCGGCTTGGAAGACTGTAGTGAGTGTATGAGCTGGGAGACAGGTATAGCTCATTCATTTGAATGGTATTCACTTTTAACATTGTAATGTGAATCAAGTCTATTTAATAATGCTGTTTATTTAACCTTTTACTGCAGTGGGCTAAATCAGGGTCACAGAGTGTTTCTTGGTATTCTTAAACAAATGACTTTGAATCCAAAGTATACACCTCACACACATGGTTATGGGCTTAAAAAAAGTTGAAATGTTTTCAATTTTGAGTTTACATCCCAATATTAAACTTGATAATATACATCACAAAAGACTGCAATATTACAAAAATGTTTATTAATGAAATTATATTAAATCACATTCCACCCATGAGGCCACGAGGTCATTTGACTGCAGGAAAGGGCTACTAAAATATAAAATGTTTGATACTGCTATGGTGTAAATGAGCCAGGGTTATGATTATGTTTTTATTTTCAGAGTTTTTGGAGCGCGTGCTATTCTTACTGTTGAGTTCATTTGTGTCCCGGTAGATTTTAGGTTTTTCTGTGTGGTCTGCCCTGGCAAATGATCTGGTATCCAGGCAAATGATTGGGGTTGCCTTGGTGGGCAGATTAGTACAATTTTCTTTGTCATATAAATGTTTGTATGTATGTTGTGTCACCACTTCCCTAGAGATCTTCTGGGCTGGCTGTTCTTAAGAGGGGGCTATTTAATTCAAAAGCAGTGTGCATACATGCCAATTATCACCAGTGTGTTATTACACTACAAGACTATTATACCATGTGTGCCATCTCACAAAGAGTTTTTTCATCACGACTGTACTAGCTTACAAAGAGTTTTTCATCACGACTGTACTTGCTTACAAAGAGTTTTTCATCACGACTGTACTAGCTTACAAAGAGTATTTCATCACGACTGTACTAGCTTACAAAGAGTATTTCCTCACGACTGTACTAGCTTACAAAGAGTTTTTCATCACGACTGTACTAGCTTACAAAGAGTTTTTCATCACGACTGTACTAGCTTACAAAGAGTTTTTCATCACGACTGTACTAGCTTACAAAGAGTATTTCATCACGACTGTACTAGCTTACAAAGAGTATTTCCCCACGACTGTACTAGCTTACAAAGAGTTTTTCATCACGACTGTACTAGCTTACAAAGAGTTTTTCATCACGACTGTACTAGCTTACAAAGCACGAATGTGCTTTAAAGTCTGCATGAATCTTGCCCTGCTGCTAATTTATTTGTGTGTTCTCCTCTTAATATACCTTGTCATTCATTTGACAGACCTGTGATTGACTTGTCCCGAGGACCTCCCCTTGTGTATAAAAAAGGTGGTGTAGTACAGTTTACAAAAAGTAAACACTTAACTTTGGGTATTTATTAGAGAGATGTAAGGTTTGTTGTCTGATTCTTTGGGGTTGATGAACAACAAAGACTTCTGACCAAATAGTTACCCTATTCTGTATTTTTTCAGCTAGTGTGCGTTCTGTCACTGCTGCCCTCTTCACTTTTAGCCAGTTGACCAGTGGTTTCATGGTTATTCCCTGCAACAAATAAGAAAATATAGTAAACCGGCGACAAATTATAATACACCAGTCTGTTCAAGTGAAGACATATTACACTGGAAGAAAACAACAAATAGTGAAATATCTATGGACTGAAGTTTGAAATGTAAATGAGCTATTTTACCTGCAGCATGACAGTGAAGTACACCACTAGGAGGGTGGTGCTGATCATCATATTCTTCTCCTTGTACTTTTTCTCATCCAGCGAGACCACAAGGCCATAGGCTACTGCCCCTCGTAGGCCACCATAGCCCATCACTACCTGATCAATAAACTCCAAGGGAACCAATCGGAATTGGTTGAGAATCCAGGTGAGAAAAAAGACCCCTGTGATATAAACACACAGAGAAAGGCAGTGTTTCTGTTACATGTGCCTTGTAGTCTTCACATTTTGCTGCCTTAAAAAAGGATACAATTCGATTTTTTTCCCCTACAGATACACAACCTACTTCACATTTTCAAAGTGAAATAAAATTATAGAAAATGTTCCTAATTAAATAAATAAAAAATGTCTTGATGGTGTGTGTCTTCACACCTCAGAGTTATGCCAAGTTTACATGCTATCGTAGTGTTTCGGAAACTCCTAGTTCTCAGTGGGAAATGAAGGACCATCCAAGTTGGAATTCCAAGTGGGAAACTCAGAGAAAATGTTACCCGAGTTGTGACGTTTCTCCACTGACCTTTTACCTTTTCAACCAAAAGATGACAACAAATCCCTTATCAATATGGATAATGTAGCTACTCTGACCATATTGTCAATGTTAAAGAGATTATCTGGTACTTTTGTAGATGTTTTTTGCCAGTAATTCTGAGAGTAGTGCATACGAGCAAAGTGGTCCCCGGAAATTGTGTACTACGTCACATATGTGTGTATATGTAACCGACCGCCTTGATTCGGTCAAATGTAGATACATTTGAAGTTGTGTTTTTTACATTGGATAAAAGCAGACACACAGAGCTACAAAATGGTATATCATACACTGCATTTGAGCAACAATGGGAAGTAATTCTGCTTTGAAAGTTGATAAACTTTTAACTTCACTTTGGAGAAAATGGACTTTGAATGTTTTGGTTACCTACTGGAGACCTCTTTGTCTACACCCATTCAGTATTGTTCACACCCTCTTAAGCTTTAGCACCACCCATCTCTTTAAGGGTTGATCCGAGTTCTGTCCTAACAACAACAGTCAAGCACTCAAGCTAACTGGCTAACATGAGAGAACCGTTCACAGACCATTTTACTCGCCCTAGCAGAGCTGGTTAGGCTGTTTTTATGTTATCCAGAGTGTTGGTGACTGCAATTGTGCTGCTGGCATCCAATTTGCGTTTTTTTGCCAACGTTTACTAACACCTGCCATATTCAACAGGTGTTGAGTGTTCGTAAATTCGTCAGTTATTCTGCGCTCTGGCACACTCTGACGAGAGTGCTCTGAAATCGGAGTCAATAGCTAGAGCGAATTTACCAACTACGCCTATCAACAGATGTCACAGTGACAATCTATTGAAATTATTAATTGCATAGGTGAGTCTTTTGTTAAGACATAGCTAGCTAGGTAAACAAGGAACCATAATCCCAACTCAGGATATTACTACCCTGCATGAATCTGCAACCAGGTTCAATGTTAGCTAACTAAATTAGGCTATAACTAGCAAAGCAAATGGCTCAGATACGAATAATAAGATCATACACGTAACGTGAGCGAGCCAGTTAGCTAGCTAGCTAACACTACACTTTGAAATGAAAACGACTGTCAAAATTAGAAACGTGTAATATGTAGCTAGCTAGACCATCTTACCTTAGCTATGTTAGACAGGATTACCTACACATACTGACCAGCTCATATAGACAGAAGCGCGGTATATGGCAGACCAATCTGAACTCATCTCTCAGCATGTTGAGCCCACTCATTATCTCAGCCAATCATGGCTAGCGGGAAGGTTGCTGTCTTTCTGTAGCTAAACCAACTAGGCTCGTAATTTAACACATTTTATTTGTATTTACAGATGGCAGACAAGTTTCTGTTATTAAGGTACATGCAGGTTCACATGTTCCAGAGGGCATTTCTTTAAAAAATTAAAAATAACGCATTTTAATAAAAATAAAAAAAGCTCAGTAAATTAGTTTAAGAATCATTGATGGACAGCAATATTAAAATCTCTGATTTCAAAGCAAATTTAAGTCAGGACTGAGACTAGACCACTCAGGATCACTCAATAACTCTTGGAAACCCATTCTGGTGTGTCTTTGGTATTAAAATGTGTGTAATCATCCAGCAAAAAATAACTACATCCCAGTGTTAAGGTTTCATTAAACTGAGGTCGGCTTTCCTCTAACTTTTTACCCAGGCTTTGCTTCTTTCATATTTCTTTAGATCCTAACAAACTCCCCAGTCCCTGCCGGTGACAAGCATACTCATAACATGATGCTGCAACCACAATACTTGAATTGACGGTTCTTGAGGGTTCTCTTTCAAAGTACATTTTGCATTTCACAATGGGATTTCATTCCCGGAATTCCCATAACTTGAAGTAACCAAATCACAAAAAATCTTTTGCAAAACAGACCGGAAAAACAGTGAATAGGGTGCGCCCTCATCCTGCCTGAAAAAGCCACTCTCCCGCACGCTGACAATTTTAGTTTCTCTTTCTCATTGAAGACAATTCTTGCTCTATTCTACTATGACTGGTTCTCTGTTTTTCCACTTAAAAGTTCACAGGGCTTATCGCTGCCAAACGTGAAACTTCGGACCCAGTTGTGAGGCAGAGTAGTAACCATATTACTTGTAGAAATGTACTTTTCTACCTTTGCTAGCTGGCTTCACCACTAGCTATTGGGACTCAGTTAGCCCACACTGCATTGTTCATGCTAACTTGGCTAGCATGCTGCAAGGCAAGATAACCAGGTTATTCTACCTGCAACACGGTAGTACTGTGTAAATCTCTTTACCTCGGTACCCCCTCCTGCTAGGTAACTACATTGCGAGCTAGTGTGACTCGGTTAGCCCAACCTGCAAGTTAAGCTAACTCGGCTAGCTCGCTGCAAGCCAAGCTAACCTTGCAACTCTACCTGCAACATGACAGCATTGGTGCAACATGACAGCCTCTGTCAACCTCTGGCTAGCTGGCTAGTGTGACTCAGCTAGCCCACGCTGCAAGGCCCAGGCTAACTCAGCTAGCTAGCTGCAAAGCAAGCGAACGACGCAATTCTACCTGCAACATTGTAGCATTGCTAGCTTTCCCCTCGCCTAGTTTTAACCTGTGTTAAATCACTGGTACTAACTAGACCATCGACCCAGCCACACAGATCTTCAAGTTGTGGGAGTAGGCTAACCTGAAGGCTAATGCTATCCTAGCTCAACCCCTTCAGCTAGCACTGAGCTAGCTACAGTACATCTCCAAGTAGCTGCTAGCTAGCTAACACGTTTCAGCCTCATTGCTATAGCATTCTCTACTGTGCAAATCACTGCTAGCCCTCAGCCGCAAAGCTTTTTTCTTCACACTGGCTACCGCTACCCCTACCCAAAACGAGCTTAGCTCAGGACATGAATTACTACGTTATTGTGCTTTCGGTTCTACAATTGCTAGGAAGGATTATCACCTTCTGTGCATCCTGTGCTTGGGAGGGAAACATGCCAAGGTGACACTCAAGGACTGAGTCCTACAAGTGCTGCAAGTCGCTAACTGAGGCAAAACGGGCCTCTCTCTCGGTAGCCTGGTTCGCCTCTGAGCCACTAGCGGGAGCTGTAGCTCTGCCCCCCACAACCAGCTGGGACGAGATCATGGATAGCCTCAATTCCTCCCTCTATCAGTCCGACGATCCCCTCTCGGGGAAGGCAAACTAGGGGAAAATGAGGAAGATGGCGAGATTAACCTCGCCAGTCTCTTTGAGGCGGCACCTGACATGGAGGTCGACCAGGTCCCACCCTCTCAGTCTTTTAGATGGGACAGCCTCGAAGACAGAGAAGATGCCATTCCTCCACTGGATTTGGGGTTCTTTGATGTCTGTAGGCGAGCCGCGACCAGATCGAGTGGCCGGATCCCCTGGGGAACAGAAACCGAGAAAGGAATCTGTACGATGGGAGGAGACTTTCCACTAGTGCAGACCCAGTAAAGCAACTGCTACCTGCAGTTGCAGGTTGCCTACGGTAAGCTAAGAGCTTGTGGGATAAGCCCCTTACTGAAAAAGTGCTGGCTAAGCGCTCCCGAGCTTAGACATGCACAACATGGAGGAATCCAGGCTCTCTTAAAAGCCGATTGACGCAGTTGCTGAGCCTCCGGAGGCCAAATCAAGCTCTGTATGTCGATGCCATGCTCCTCCCAAATTTTCTCACAATGCGGAGGGCGCCGTATAGCTCCGCATTGACATGATCGGTTGACGGTAGATGCTGGAGGTACGTCCTGTATAAACACAAACTCACTTCCTTGACAACAAACATGGAGAACTTTGACAAAAGGCTATCAGAGCAAGGTTGCAAATATAAACATCTCCTTGAAAGAGATCAGGGAGGTAATGGGAATGGAAGGGGAATCTTGCCACAAGAAGTGGAGGCAGTCGCGAGCAAGCCCGTAAAGCAAAAAAAGATATTTACGGTCGAAGTGGAGATACAGGTGGGAAAACGGTACTGCCTTTTTATTTCATGCTATCTTGGCTGAACTGACCCCCGAGAATCCGACTCCAACCGAGAAAACGATGGATCGCTTTACCGCCTCCATTTTACAGAAACCATACAAAGCCTCAGCCCAGTCTGTCAGAAGAGCTCTCAACGAGACCTTTTATTTGATGGCTTACCTGACTGAACTATTGGAGGAGGTGGGGAGATGACTACATTCAGATTCCCTAAACCCAGAGGATTGGGAAGAGATCTGGAATATCACAGACCTCACCCTCCGTGTCTCCCGCACTGCTATCCAAAGCTGTGGTCATACCATGACCTTAGCAGTAGTAGGCGAAAGGGCCCTTTGGTTAAGCCTATTCAGCTTAACAGACAAAGAAAAGGTAGACCTCCTCTTCGAGCCCACTGTCACGACATACGGCAGAAGTGTGAAATGCGTAAACCAGAAGGCGAAGACTTTAACTTCTGCCTGCCCCACAAACCCGGGCCTCATGGCAGCCTGTTGATCAATGCATCTCGTCCCTGCCACCCGGCTGGCCTTAGGGGATCTAGGGCGCAGTCCTTACGCCAGTGGAAGATAATGCGCAAAGCAGACTGCTCCCTGCCCTATCCTCTCTCTTCAGGTTTTAACGTCCCTCCCCACTACACGTTTTGCAACACTGGGGAGGCACGGGGACATTAGGTTATGACTATTCTCTGTGCTGCATCCCACTTCACGTCCTTGCTGACTCGAGAAAAGGAGGAGACACATTTTTCCCCAGAGTGTCTCCCCTCCCTCAGGCTCTCCACCCCAGTGCCTTTTTGGGTTCCCAGCCAGGGGCAGCTGTCATCATGTTTGCCCTCCCTCCGGTCTCTTTGACCTGGTTTAGGAAGTCAGACTGCCATTAGCCATCTTCCTGTGAACCCTTTTTCTCCTCTTGCCATAGGGATGTTTTTATTGCCTCTTTTCGCACAGAAACAATCTCAGCCATGCTAATCCAGAACCGCGCCGCCCCGGCTTCACTGCTAGGGGCACCATCTCTCCGTATGTTCTGGCAGAGGAACCTTAAACCCTGACCGCCTCTAATCGGGATTAGGGTTCAAATCAAATCTTATTTGCCACATGCACCAAATACAACAGTTGTAGACGTTACCGCGAAATGCTTACTTACAAGCCCTTTCCCAACAATGCAGAGTTAAAAAGTAAGAACAAAAAAGATTGCTCAATAGAAAAATAGTTACAATAATGAGGCTATACACTGGTACCAAGGCAATGTGCAAGGGTACTAGGTAGTTGAGGTAATATGTGCATGTAGGTAGGGGTAAAAGTTACTAGGCAATCAGGATACATAGTAGCAGCACATGTAAAGAGTGTCAGTGTAGTATGTGTGGTTAGAGTTTGCATAGAACCCGTGCAAGAGAGTCAGTGCAAAAAAACGAAAGAAAGGGGTGGGTCAAAGTAAATAGTCAGGGTAGCCATTTGATGAACTGTTCAGCAGTCTTATGGCTTGGAGGTAGAAGCTGTTGAGGAGCCTTTTAGTCCAAGACTTGGCACTCCGGCACCGCATGCTGTGTGGTAGCAGAGAGAACAGTCTTTGACTTGGGTGGCAGGAGTTCTTGACAATTTTGAGGGCCTTCCTCTGACCGCCTGGTATAAAGGTCCTGGATGGCAGGGAGCTTGGCCCCAGGGATGTACTAGGACGGACGCACTACCATCTGTAGCGCCATGTGGTCGGATGCCGAGCAGTTGCTATACCAAGACTTCATCGAAGCACTTATTTATGAAGCCGGTGACTGATGTGGTAAACACATCAATGCGCTCGGATGAATCCCGGGAACATATTCCGGTCTGTGCTAGCAAAACAGTCCTGTAGCTTAGCATCCGCTTCATCGGATCACTTCACTATTGAGCACATCACTGGTACTTCCGTATTGAGTTTTTGCTTGTAAGCAAGAATCAGGAGGATAGAGTTATGGTCATGTTTCCCGAATGGAGGGCGAGGGAGAGCTTTGTATGCATCTCTGTATGTGGAGTAAATGTGTTATAGTTTTTTCCCCCTCTAGTTGCACAGGTGACATTAAGAAAACTGAATATCACTTTTCCTCCATTAAAATCACCGGCCGCTAGGAGCGCCGCCTCTGGATGAGCTTATGGCCCTATACAGTTTGCTTATGGCCCTATACAGCTCATTGAGTGTGGTCTTAGTGCCAGCATCAGTTTGTGTTGTCATGACTGTCCTATGTGTATCACAATGGGTCAGATCAGCTTGGCAATGGCTGACAATAACCAGACCCTATTCCACCTGTAAAGGGTGGGGTTGACACCTCCACACCCGGTCGTAAATTAAGCAGGAGAAGATTCTCTCTCTACCCTCCAGTATTGGCTAAAGGAATGTCCAATTGTCTCCAGAGACATTTGCCCGCCCAAAAGTCTAATATCCAAAAATTGGATAATGGAACAATAATTATAACATAAAGAATGTGGGGAAAGGTCAGTGGGGAGATATAGAACACTAATGTCATATTGTTTTTCATTTTGTGATGTCATTAAAAACTGTATGGACGAAAAACTAACTTAGAAAGGAAACCCCCTTTATCTGTCAAGTTTCCATCCAATACGTTGTGCATAGGATATGTAAATTGAAAAAAGTATTTTTGTTAAGATAGGAATGTAAATTTAGGAGTCATAAGAGAAGTTCTAATCATATCCTTTGCACATTAAGTAGCCACGCCCTGAGTGAGGTCCTTTTTGACCAAAGTGCTTGAAAGGACTGGCTAAGAAGTAACATATCAGACCAGGAAACATGAGGTATGAGGTGTTAGCTACATGTTAGAAATGGTTGAAACTGAACCTCAATATGAGGTGAAGAAATAAACTCACCTTCCTTTAGACCAGAGAGACGAAGAACTGCAGCTCATGTCCATCGTGCTGGCAACACTAGCTGCAGTAACCCATGGGGAGGGGTTCACACACGAACAATCAGAGAGAGAGCATATTATTCTGGCCCTGATGGCACAAAATAATCAAAGGTCCGACTGCACAGAGATGCTTGGGAAAAGGGTCACAACGGAGGACCAGTGTGTGTGTGTGTTTCAGGGGGAGGGAGTGTATCTGATCTCCATCACATATGACTTGACAATGGTGAATCAGATCTCCCCATTTTTGCAAGCCTTCTCAAACAGTTGCAACTGTATATGCATTTGTAAATCAAGTCCTTTCTTGAGTTGGGCTTAGGATGGAACAACTGCCTAGCATCTAACCTTAGGGTTCTTTGTGGGGGAAAGTGTGTGTGTGTGTGTGTGTGTGTGTGTGTGTGTGTGTGTGTGTGTGTGTGTGTGTGTGTGTGTGTGTGTGTGTGTGTGTGTGTGTGTGTGTGTGTGTGTGTGTGTGTGTGTGTGTGTGTGTGCGTGTGTGCGTGCGTGCGTGCGTGCGTGCGTGCGCGTGCGTGCGTGCGTGCGTGCCTGCCTGCGTGGATATATTTCACGCACAATTCCAGTGGGTCAGAAGTTTATATACACTTAAGATGACTGTGCCTTAAAACAGCTTGGAAAATTCCATAAAATTATGTCATGCTTTAGAAGCTTCTGATAGGCTAATTGACATCATGAGTCAATTGGAGGTGTACCTGTGGATATATTTCAAGGCCACCCTTCAAACTCAGTGCATCATTGCTTGACATCATGGGAAAATCTAAAGAAATCAGCAAAAAATTGTGAACCTCCACAAGTCTGGTTCATCCTTAGGAGCAATTTCCAAATGCCTGAAGGTACCACGTTCATCTGTACAAACAATAGTACGCAAGTAAAAACACAATGGGACCACACAGCTGTCATAATGCTCAGGAAGGAGACACATTCTGTCTCCTAGAGATGAACGTACTTTGGTGCGAAAAGTGCTATTGAATCCCAGAACAGCAGCAAAGGTCCTTGTGAAGATGCTGGAGGACACAGGTACAAAAGTATCTATATCCACAGTAAAAACGAGTCCTATATCGACATAACCTGAAAGGGCTCTCAGCAAGGAAGAAGCCAATGCTCCAAAACTGCCATAAAAAAGCAAGACTACGGTTGGCAACTGCACATGGGGACAAAGATTGTACTTTTTGAAGAAATGTCCTCTGGTCTGATGAAACACAAATAGAACTGTTTGGCCATAATGACCATCGTTATGTTTGGAGGAAAAAGGGGGAGGCTTGCAAGCCAAAGAACACCATCCCAACCGTGAAGCACGGGGGTGGCAGCATCATGTTGTGGGGGGTGCTTTGCTGCAGGAGGGACTGGTGCACTTCACAAAATAGATGGCATCATGAGGACGGAAAATTAGGTGGATATATTGAAGCAACATCTCAAGACATCAGTCAGGAAGTTAAAGCTTGGTCGCAAATGGGTCTTCCAAATGGACAATGACCCCAAGCATACCTCCAAAGTTGTGGCAAAATGGTTTAAGGACAACAAAGTCAAGGTATTGGAGTGGCCATCACAAAGCCCTGACGCTAATCTTTTAGAAAATTTGTGGGTAGAACTGAAAAGGCGTGTGCGAGCAATGAGGCCTACAAACCTGACTCAGTTACATCAGCTCAGTCAGGAGTAATGGGACAAAATTCACCCAACTTATTGTGGGAAGCTTGTGGAAGGCTACCCGGAACGTTTGATCCAAGTTAAACAATTGAAAGGCAATGTTACCAAATACTTATTGAGTGTATGTAAACTTCTGATCCACTGGGAATGTGATGAAAGAAATAAAAGCTGAAATAAATAATTCTCTCTACAAATATTCTGACATTTCACATTCTTAAAATAGAGTGGTGATCCTAACTGACCTAAAACAGGCAATTTTTACAAGGATTAAATGTCAGGAATTGTGAAAAACTGAGTTTATTAAATGTATTTGGCTAAGGCGCATGTAAACTTCCAACTTCAACTGTACACCATCACAATAAAGCCATTATTTATTTTAGGCAGGACTAAAGTAACATTATGATATGAAGAAAATGTATTTCAGAATAACAGAATGTGAGTTGGCCTACTGTATGTTATCTGGCTATGCACCATGCCATAGGCTGTAGGCTTGGTCATTTAGCAGACAATATATGCTTATAAATTCCATTACATAATGTTATAGTAAGAATAATATAATTGAATTTAGCTGAATAAAATAGAAAGGATATTTCTCCCATTCAAGAGCGAGAGTGCGCACATATGAAGTGGCTACGTTGAGTGTAAAAGTGATAATTTGAAACAAGCTCTATATGCTAGATTTAGAGTTATTTGGCTTTACTTGTGAATGATACAAATCATAGATGCCTTAGAAATCAAAAGATATATTGGCTGCATGATGCGACTATAGGCTATTGATCATTTGAGAAAGTTGCAAAAAAAAGCTTGCGTTCTGTTCCTTCCCTCATTCTGCAAGCTGTTCTTTCATCAAGTGATCATATTTTCACCCATCAGACTATTCTCAATTTCATCTTGTCTTAACTAATATGTAAAATTAGTTTAGATTTAGAATGGCCCATTATTAAATGGGCAAGAACAGGGGAAAGACAAAAACAGACGTCATCTGTATGCACTGGAATAGCAAATAGAGGCCACCTTCCCGCCAGTACGTTTTTCATTCATGCCAGGTAGGCTACTCCGGTAATTTCGCTAAGCAACAGGTGATATGCCGCCAAACTCTGTATGCCATGGGCTCACCAACCCTGTTCCTGCAGCTACCCAGTGCTTAATTTGGGAAACCAAGTGAAGGATGTTCGGGAACATCCATAGTAATATGATTTCACAAAAAAAACATATTTAACTGTTGACAGCCCATCTTTCTGCGCGCTGGAAACTCATGGTGGTGAGATATTCGGTAGCTAAAGGCAATGTTTCAGCCTATTAATTATGAGGAGAAAAAAATGCACTACTATTAGTGTACTCAAAATCTAATACAAATTCAATATAATTGTAGGCTAAATTTGTTTCATTTTAGGAAAGACCAATTATTTACCAAAGATATCTTAAATCAGTATTTTGGGGGGTTTTCTGCCATGTGCAATATTCAGTATGCTATGTATTGTTTAACTGCGAAATCATTATTTTAATTCTGGGATTTTTTCAGCTTGGGCTCATATATAGGCCAATGCTTATACTTAATCTCTAATATGCATCTGGTGTTTTGAAATAATCATCACCTTTGAAAGCGCTGTCCATTTTGTTGTGTTAGGCTTTGAAACAACATCCACAATGACCATGTTTTCCCCTTGTTCTCCACATTTTCGTGGTTTCCAATTGATAGTTACAGTCTTGTCTCATCGCTGCAACTTCCGTACGGACTCGGGAGAGGCGAAGGTCGAGAGCTGTGTGTCCTCCGAAACACAACCCAACCAAGCCGCACTGCTTCTTGACACAATGCCCACTTAACCCGGAAGCCAGCAGCACCAATGTGTCGGAGGAAACACCGTACACCTGGCTACTGTGTCAGCGTGCACTGCGCCCGGCCCACCACAGGAGTCGCTAGTGCGCGATGGGACAAGGAAATCTCTGCCGACCATGCCCTCCCCTAACCCGGACGATGCTGGGCCAATTGTGCGCCGCCCCATTGGTCTCCCGGTCGCGGCCGGCTGTGACAGAACCTGGACTCGAACTCAGAACCTCTAGTGGCACAGCTAGCAACTGCTATGCAGTGCCTTAGACTGTGCCTTCCACTCAGTTTCAACCGGTTGTTGAACTTCTTTCTTCAAATTGATCAATCCCAGTGATGTGAGTTAAGTGTTTCATGTGATTTTCGATTGCATTTGGTTAGGGGGACAATAGAGCCCTGAGTATCAGGCCATTAGCGACCTGATGATCGTTAGCGAGTTGGGTACTACCAACGCATTTCCAGAGTGCATAAGAGGAGATTACTGTGACTCAACGGTCACGTAGAATTTGACTGAGGTCATGACTCATGACTGCCGGTGTGGCGGTAATATGGTCACCGCAACTGCCCTAGCCAGGCACATCGGTTTGTGTGTGTCAAGAACTGCAACGCTGCTGGGTTTTTCATGCTCAACAGTTTCCCGTGTGTATCAAGAATTGTCCACCACCCAAAGGACATCCAGCCAACTCGACACGACTGTGGGAAGCATTGGAGTCAACATGGGCCAGCATCCCTATGGAACGCTTTCGACACCTTGTAGAGTCCGTGCCTCGACGAATTTAAGCTGTTCTGAGGGAAAAGAATCTCCATTGATTCCTCCGCTCACAAAATAATACTAAAGATTATGACCCAAACTCACCTATGAACCTGAACACAAAGATGAAGAGGAGTGTGAGGAAGATAAAGGCTGTGTTCCACACCCATATAGACGGATCTATGGCCGTGATGCCGAGGAAGACGAAGATGATGGTCTCTGAGCCATTTGCGAACACCTTCATTACGTATCGTACCGTGCTGACTGACCTCTCGTCCATATTGGCATTGATATACTTCTGACAGCAGACGCCATAGAACGTACACCTATGGCACAGCAAGAAAAGGGTCATGTCACTTAGAATAGACTAAAACGCAGTAGGTACTGTATATAATGGTATGTAGAGAGCTCTGCCATAGTCGACCAGAGTCAACCTCAAGGCTCATACATGGCTCAAACATACATTCTTAGAAAAAAGGCTTCTTCGGCTGTCTCCAAAGTAGAACCCTTTATGCTTCCACGTAGAATATTTTTGGGTTCTATGTAGAACCTTCTGTGAAAGGTTTCTACCTGGAACCCAAAAAGGGTTATACTATGGGGACAGCTGAAGAACTCTTAGGTTCTAGGTAGTACACACTTAGAAAAAAAGGAGCTATGTAACTGAAATACATATTGTATCTAAAAACCAAGCCAAGTTAAGTGGAAATATCATGTTAGATTTTCAATGGAAACCCCCTTAATGGAAAGGTTGTAAAAGTCCTAATAAATCAACATAACACTCAGAAGGACTTACGAAAGGATAGAAGACAATGAGAGCATCTCGGCTGTGAGGTAACAGAGGTAGCCCAGGACGAAGACGAAGCCTGGCTCGATAATCTGGATGTTCTTGGTGCATCTGGTCAAGATCGAGATCAGCAGAGCAAAGATAACGCCAACCAGGGAGCCTCCGAGCGCCACCACCAAGAACGAGGCTACACAGGGCGGAGGAGGAAGCGAGAGGAGGGTGATGCGAGAGAAAGGGGAAACAGGGTGAAAGAAGAGGAAGAAGTGAGACAGAATGACATATGGAGAGGCAAACAGGGAACAAAGATACTTGTTTCATGAATAAATACAAAAAAATAAATGTTCCTGGAGAGCCGCAGGTGCTGCAGGATTTTGTCCCAACTAGGCATCCCTACCTGACCAACTGAGCTAATTGATCAGTTCAGTGACTGCCTAACTTCAACAAACCTGGTCTTTCAGGTCGGTTAAATCAAAAACAGCTCTCCAGGACCAGGGCTGCCTACCCTTGGGTTAGATAGATTACATACTCGATTACTTGTTGCATTATCCTAGCAGTTTGCTTCAAGTTGGCACAAGAAGCTGTCGCTGTTGACTACGTGACAGGGCTCTATTTGTTGGCCTGAAAATCAAACACTGCGTCCCAAATGGCACCCTATTCCCCACATAGGGCTCTCGTAAAGAGTACTGCACAATGGGCCATGGTCAAAAGAAGTGAACTACAAAAGGAATAGGGTGCCATTTGGGACGTTACCAAGGTGTGACGCTCTTACGTACTTATGCCTTTGATGATCTCTACAGCGTCGATTTTTGCCCCTCCAAGCGACACAAATGCATTAAACACATTGAACAGCACCTGAGGGAACATGGGAATAAAGATGACCGGTCTGTGGTGGGGAGGTTAAGCAACCAAATCCATTGAACATTACGTTATTTAATGTTACAATTCATTTAATAAATTGTGTAGTGTAATCCATTAGATTACAGCTGTATTATTGGTCTATTTGTATGTGATTGATGTTATGTCGACCTACAGACAGACAGCATTCCCAGAAGTAAATCATGTGACTGACTGGTGCACTTCAGTAAAGGTGCCGTGTCTTGTGTATAGCTTTTGCACTTCATTTGTCAGGTTTAGGTTTCCCCTGATGAATAGCACTACATTTGGAACTCATCATAATTCTTATTTAACACATTACAAAAAGTGATGTAAATGTTTTTGCCAAAAAAACTGGAGTGTAAACATTAAGCCTGTGTCCCAAATGGCACCCCTATTCCATGTGAAAGGCATTATCAGACTTACCCTATGCACGTGCGTAACAGGATTTGCGTGTGTGGCTTTAATCTCAAATTTAAATCTCAGAAAATACACCCACTGGGTGGCCTACCAATTTGATCAGTGAGTATTTAAAGCAATCCCTTTAAATACGGAATGTGATCTGAACAACATTAGAATTTAGCCTATGGAGAAGGCGTTCAGAATGGAGATCAATGAAAGATAGCCATCAAAACATGTTTATCTTTAGTTTCAGAATCCATACATAGATTTAAAAGCAGTGATATGTAACTGTATGCTGAGGGAAGTTTTCATGAACCCCGCACATGGAAAAATCTGGTTTTCCACAACAACAAAAAAAGTAAAATGTTAATATAGAAAATTGCCATATTCAGGTCTTCAACCCATGGTAATGTTGGAAAATTAGCATATAATTATAATAGGGAGAATAGTGTACAATAGTATACCCTGGCCTATTGGTTGCCCTGACCATGGATCTGTGTGAATGTTGAATCAACATTGTTTCAATATAAATTTGTCACATGTATTGTGATGTGGAATCTACGTGTAAAACACATGGATTTGCAAAAAGTCAACCAGTACTTTTTCATCATTCAACATAGACAAACAGATCTTTGATGTTATATCCACTATCAGAAAAAATACGCTGGGCAGAACCTCCTACTGGAAAGTTGATCTACAGCTATCCCTATGGTCTACCACCCAGGGTTTTAACCTAGCCCTGCTCTGCCCTGCTTAGCTTTGACATTTGTCACTGACTACTACCAATGTGCTATTGTGAGAATGATTGAGAGATCTCCACTAAATAGATTCACTGTTGCTATCAAAGTCATTCGAAAGGGTTGGTTTAACAGAGCAAATAATAATAATAAATGTAACTTTAATAGCGCTTTTCATAAAAAAGCGCAAAATATCAGAAACTGGCAACCAGGTGAAATATAAAAGCTGGTACTGTGTCCAGATGCATAAACAAAAACATGAGCCAGCTAGCTAGCCAAGCCAAAAAGGGTTGACCTGTCAGTCAATCTGCAATATACAGTATATGCAATAAAAACTCATCAAAAATGTTAAATGTTGGTTCCAAAAACAATGGATAAAAACATTTGAAAATAACTAAATATGTACACATTTACAAGAGCTCTGTCTCGGCTGCTACCAAAGCAGCATGGCAACTCCTTCAAATGAAATGTATCCATACTTTATACACTGAGTGTACAAAACATTAGAAACACCAGTTCTTTCCATGACATAGACTGACCAGGTGAAAGATATGATCCCATATTGATGTCACCTGTTACATTCACTTCAATCAGTGTAGATGAAGGGGAGGAGACAGGTTAAAGAAGGATGTTTAAGCCTTGAGACATGGATTGTGTATGTGTGCCATTCAGAGGGTGAATGGATAAGACACCATATTTCAGTGCCTTTGAACAGGGCATGGTAGTACACGCTTAGAAAAGGTAGGACATGGAACCCATAAGGGTTCTATCTGGAACCAATAGGGTTATACCTGGAACCAAAAATTGGTTCCCCAAAGAGTTCTCCTATGGGGACAGCCAAATAACCCTTTTAGGTTCTAAATAGCACCTTTTATTCTAAGAGTGTAGGTGCCAGGCACACCGGTTTGAGTGTGTCAAGAACTGCAATGCTGCTGGGTTTTTCACGCTCAACCGTTTCTGTGTATCAAGAATGGTCCACCACCCAAAGGGAACGCTTTTGACACCTTGTAGAATTGATGATAAAAAGATTGTGGGGGCTGTTTTGTTAGACTTCAATGTGGCTTTTGACATGATGGATCATAGTCTGCTGCTGTGGAAATCCTTTCCCTCTCTCCCTCTCCCTCTGCCTCCCTCACCTTGGCAGCATTTAATGGGATCCATAATAAATACAAATTATATTTCAACCCACGATAAATAAAGACATTTTAAAAAAGACAATACATACAGACCTAGGCTTTCAAGCTTTGGTTGATTTCAAGTTTAATCTGCAGGTTAATCATTAATATGTCTCCGTCTCAATAAAAATATCTAAGTTAAAGAATAGGACTAACTTAATTTAAAGTTTGATTTCTTTTAGTGCAATTCTTTAACTTCAATTTTTGGTTGAGATGGAGACATGAATCCTACATATCATTTATTAATTTGTAGACAAACTGGATTATTTAGTTGTTTTTGATTATCAACACAACCA
This sequence comes from Salvelinus alpinus, assembly GCF_045679555.1. Classification (NCBI taxonomy): domain Eukaryota; kingdom Metazoa; phylum Chordata; class Actinopteri; order Salmoniformes; family Salmonidae; genus Salvelinus; species Salvelinus alpinus. The sequence continues at coordinate 5,276,778 of NC_092111.1, forward strand.
AATATCAACATTTGAAGGAGATGGCTTAATCCTATTCTTTAACTTTTGTTTTTGGTTTAGTTGGAGACGTAAATCTGACATATTATTTGTTAACTTGTCGACAATTTAGGCTATTTACTGCATTGCAAAAGTGAAATTGAATTTTGTTTGTTGTCAACACAACCAAACACCAACATTTGAAGGAGATGCATCTTCTGTGCCACTGACTTAGCCTGCCTTTAATTCCAGTTTTTCTACAAATGAATAATTGATATGTTGGATTCACATCTTCATCTCAAATTATCCAAGCATTAGAGACATCTCCTTTAGATTTTAGTACTTGTTTGCTTTGTCAACAAAACACATTTCAATATTACTTTTGTAATACAGTAAATAGGGTAAAGTTAAGGCCAAATAATGTAACAGCATTTATTCAACCTTAAAGTGGTTAACATCCATGGCCACATTGAGGTTACTGTAACTAAATGTCCTCGTGTTATCATAGAACGCATTCGTGTTCAAGATAGCATGAAAAGGTTGCAGGTCTGTATTGATCTTCACAATTGCTATAATAATCTGAGCAAAATCTCGAACAGCATTGATGACTTGCACTATGTACTTTTAATATGCACTGCATTCGGAAAGCACTCAGACCCCTTGACTTTTTCCACATTTCGTTAGGTTACAGACTTATTTTAAAATGAATTTTAAAATAAAATCTCAATCTACACACAATACCCTCATAGTGACAAAGCAAAAACAGGTTTATATACAGTGGGGTGAACAAGTATTTGATACACTGCCGATTTTGCAGGTTTTCCTACTTACAAAGCATGTAGAGGTCTGTAATTTTTATCATAGGTACACTTCAACTATGAGAGACGGAATCTAAAACAAAAATCCAGAAAATCACATTGTATGATTTTTAAGTAATTAATTTGCATTTTATTGCATGACATAAGTATTTGATACATCAGAAAAGCAGAACTTAATATTTGGTACAGAAACCTTTGTTTGCAATTACAGAGATCATACGTTTCCTGTAGTTCTTGACTAGGTTTGCACACACTGCAGCAGGGATTTTGGCCCACTCCTCCTTACAGATCTTCTCCAGATCCTTCAGGTTTCGGGGCTGTCGCTGGGCAATACGGACTTTCAGCTCCCTCCAAAGATTTTCTATTGGGTTCAGGTCTGGAGACTGGCTAGGCCACTCCAGGACCTTGAGATGCTTCTTACGGAGCCACTCCTTAGTTGCCATGGCTGTGTGCTTCGTGTCGTTGTCATGCTGGAAGACCCAGCCACGACCCATCTTCAATGCTCTTACTGAGGGAAGGAGGTTGTTGGCCAAGATCTCGCGATACATGGCCCCATCCATCCTCCCCTCAATACGGTGCAGTCGTCCTGTCCCCTTTGCAGAAAAGCATCCCCAAAGAATGATGTTTCCACCTCCATGCTTCACGGTTGGGATGGTGTTCTTGGGGTTGTACTCATCCTTCTTCTTCCTCCAAACACGGCGAGTGGAGTTTAGAGCAAAAAGCTCTATTTTTGTCTCATCAGACCACATGACCTTCTCCCATTCCTCCTCTGGATCATCCAGATGGTCATTGGCAAACTTCAGACGGGCCTGGACATGCGCTGGCTTGAGCAGGGGGACCTTGCGTGCGCTGCAGGATTTTAATCCATGACGGCGTAGTGTGTTACTAATGGTTTTCTTTGAGACTGTGGTCCCAGCTCTCTTCAGGTCATTGACCATGTCCTGCCGTGTAGTTCTGGGCTGATCCCTCACATTCCTCATGATCATTGATGCCCCACGAGGTGAGATCTTGCATGGAGCCCCAGACCGAGGGTGATTGACCGTCATCTTGAACTTCTTCCATTTTCTAATAATTGTGCCAACAGTTGTTGCCTTCTCACCAAGCTGCTTGCCTATTGTCCTGTAGCCCATCCCAGCCTTGTACAGGTCTACAATTTATCCCTGATGTCCTTACACAGCTCTCTGGTCTTGGCCATTGTGGAGAGGTTGGAGTCTGTTTGATTGAGTGTGTGGACAGGTGTCTTTTATACAGGTAACGAGTTCAAACAGGTGCAGTTAATACAGGTAATGAGTGGAGAACAGGAGGGCTTCTTAAAGAAAAACTAACAGGTCTGTGAGAGCCGGAATTCTTACTGGTTGGTAGGTGATCAAATACTTATGTCATGCAATAAAATGCAAATTAATTACTTAAAAATCATACAATGTGATTTTCTGGATTTTTGTTTTAGATTCCGTCTCTCACAGTTGAAGTGTACCTATGATAAAAATGACAGACCTCTACATGCTTTGTAAGTAGGAAAACCTGCAAAATCGGCAGTGTATCAAATACTTGTTCTCCCCACTGTAGACAGGTGTGTGCCTTTCCAAATCATGTCCAATCAATTTAATTGACCACAGGTGGACTCCAAGTTGTAGAAACATCTCAAGGATGATCAATGGAAACAGGATGCACCTGAGCTCAATTTCGAGTCTCATAGTAAAGGGTCTGAATACTTATGTAATTATGATATCATTTTTAAAATTTGTAATATATTTGCAAACATTTCTAAAAACCTGTTTTCGCTTTGTCATTATGGGTATTGTGTGTAGATTGCTGAGGATTTGTATTTTTTATTTAATCCATTTTAGACTAAGGCTGTAACGTAACAAAATGTGGAAAAGTCAAGGGGTCTGAATACTTTCGGAATGCACTAATCTCAACTGCAATCCAGGTCATTTGATTGTTTCTAGATGAAGCACATTGAAAACACATTATGCTGTTGTATAAATAAAAACTATTCAGACATTGTATTCCCATTTGAAAGCACAGTGATGACACATTTAGATGATACCTAAACCAAATAACGGACAGTTTTTCCATTGGAATTAAGTTGTACACATTAGGAATTCAACAAACTTATTTTGGAGTTGGGTGAATAAAGGTTTAAATCTCGTTGATGAACGTCTCAACCAAATGTCCACCTTGAAATGAAGTGATGTTCCCAGTGGGGTTGCGCGGCCGAGTATTGTGCCATGCCTCAGGTTCAAACTGTTACGGCTTGGTCTGCGCTCCATAATGATTTAATTAGCCTACATGTCATTGTTTCCCCCATGAAATATGATGAACTACTACTAGTGATCCTTGGCAACAACAACACGGATGTTGCGTTTACAGATTTAGCAAATGGAATGAAAGGGAATGACACAAACTGGAGGCTACCAACTGAAGGGAACCTGATCAAAAGTAGTGCACTGTATACAGTAGGACAGGGATATTCAAATAGTATTTGAGAAAGTCCAATCACACAAATTTCCTAGGACGGCAAAGGTACGGCTGGATATTGTCATTATCAGCGTAGTAACAAACCCCCACTTTTCATTTTGCCATTGGGTGGAAGGAAAATGTGTATGTTTTAAAGCAAATTCCTTTCAATTCTATACATTTTTCCATGGGGTGGAGAGAACATATTTCAGTTTTGCAGCTAATTTCCTGCAATTGTACACATTTTGCCATGTCTTATGTGTGTTCATGTGATATCTGAGTGACTCAAACATTACAACAAAACCAATGGGGTGAAAAACGTTAGCTAACATGGGCTAGTTGATCAACTGTCATCAATAGCTCTTTAAGGTCAGCAATGACTGACATAAGAGTAAAACTGTTGAAGCACTGCCAAATTACTAAATTGCAGCTTGTGTATTCTACTATTACACTTTTCAAGAAGAGTAAGTTGAAAGCCCTACTGAGTTCCCCCCCAAAAATTAAAAAATAAAATGTAGGCTTCATTCCGTATTGACACAGTTCTTGGTCAGCATGGCTGACATAGTGAAAAGGGTACAATTTGTGACGCAGCCTAATAAGGATAAATGCGGATGAAGATAGTGAGACTGACCACTGTGACGCCGTCGTTGAGAAGGGACTCCCCAAACACCAGGATGTACAGGACCTCGTTGACATGGACCTCCTCAAACACGGCAATCACAGCCACGGGGTCCACAGCAGCAATCAGACTCCCAAACAACAGCAACTGCAGAAGGCCAATGTCAATACCACCTACAGAGGCCCAGGGTAAAAGGTGTTATGATCTCAGACCTTTCATCTACCTTACACATTAACTCTGATTGAGGACCTCAGAAATGCCCATTTCAATCATCGGAAAACTATAGAAGAACCCATATTTTATGTTGATCTGCTCTACGGCCCCCCTGGTCAAAAGTAGTGCACTATAATAGGAATTTGGGACACACATTGGCTGCCTTACCTATGGCCCCGCCCAACCAGCACCCCCAAAGGGCGAGTCCCAAAGTGGCAGCGTTCCAGCAGGTGCCAATAACTGCGTAAACCAGGATGGAGCCCAAGTTGCTGAAAAACAGCTTGTTGGGCATTGAGTAGCCCGAGTCCAGGACGATCTGAGGCAGCAGGTAGTAGAAGAAGATGAAGGGCTGCAGCCTGAAGGTCTGCACCTTGTCTGCCCCATAGATGATGCCGCCCAGGACCCAACCGATGCAAATGAGGAGGCCGCTCTCCGGGATCACACTGGTCAGGCTGGGGTTCAGCTGGAACACTGTTGGTGAAGAGAGAGCGAGACAAGGACAAAAGAGACAAATTCAGAGATACGTAGAGTGAATGAAAGATAAAGAGGGTCAGAAAGTTGAATGATAACAGGGACAAAGCACTTTCAGACTCATATGTGCACTACTTAACCATCTTAAGATGTCTGTGTTCTGTCTTACCTATGTTACTCTGTCTATCCATTGATCATTTATACTCTGTGTGTTTCTCTTATAATTAAACTATATTTGTAAGGTTGTGCGTGCATGCTATGTTTAGTCATCCACTGTAGGCAATCTACTTGTGTGCTATAACTGCTGGTACATTGGTTATTGCATGGAAAAAGCTATTGTTACGGTGTTACCCACTGTTTAGACAAATATGGTGATGCATTTGCTCTGGATAGTAAGTGACTTTGAAAATCGGCAAAAGAAAACAAGGGAAATATATTAGCTACAAAACAACGCAGCATGTCAGAAGGCTCCGTAACATCAGGTAGAGAACGGTCTGGAATTGACCAATGGGAACACTTAATGGCATAGACAACACCGTTCAATCGAGAGCGTCTAACCTATAGCAGAGCGCTTTGGATACACCCACTCCTTTCGAGACATCCACTACTCTGAGACCAGTCCAGGACGCAGCTACTTATACTTGTTGACAACACTGACGAGGGCTATAGTTGCCAGACAGTAGTAGAATTATGTTGAGCCTATTTATGGCCCAAATGCGATACAAAACACAGCTTTCATTCTCACTGGATGATATTGCCTGCTCCCTTCGATCTGTCTGATGTTTACAATTGACCTCAAATCCTATTATTCCCCTTTTTGTCCTGTACTCTTACATCTTTCCTCCCATGAACATTGAATTATGAAAGTTAACTTTCTCGTTTGAAATGAGACCCAAAGTATACATCAAATAAGAATTTGTTTTTAACTGACTTGCCTAGATAAATAAAGGTAAAATAAAAATATATATTTTTTTAAATACGTGAAAGGTCAGAATCTAAGAACAAATTCTTGATTATGTTTTATGATCATGAAAGAGTAATCTTTGAGTTCAGGCCACAGAGAAAGTCATTACAACTTTCATAGCCTTATCTGTCTGCCAGCATCATTGTGAATACTACCAACTCTGCGATATATTCACTGACATAGTTTGTGTCTGTAACATGACTTTAAACTGCGGCAGAAGTGGACCCTGGATTTAGTCTGAGTAGTATTGTTTCCTCTTTTAAGCTTTTATTTGATCACAACTGCTCTGCCCAAAAGTTCAGAACACTCAATTCAAACAATTTATCAATCATCATTGTCTAACAGTGAATCTGCAGCTGTGTCATCTGATCCTCAAGACCCCTAAAGCTGACCGCACCCCCCTGTATACATACCCATTTTGGATACCCCAGCCACCAGTATTCGTAAGACAATGAGGTAGGGGGCTTCCACATGGTACCACATAAAAGTCACAATTTGTATCCCTGACAGGCTGGACCCATGGTCCATTCCAGCCTGGCGGTGGTTCGATCCCACCACCCCTGACTCTGGATGCGACCCATGGGGTGCTCCCACCTCCATACCCTCAACCACCAGGCCCATGGTCCAAGTCAGCAATGCTGCCCCCAGCAGCAAGTTCTGCTTGGCATTTCACTAAATAAATAATGCAGCAAAAAATCTCTACTGTACTCAAATCAAGGGCAGAGACTCTCTCTCTCTCTGTGTTTCTCAGTCTCTACTGTACTCAATCAAGGGCAGGGACTCTCTCTCTGTGTGTTTCTCAGTCTCTACTGTACTCAATCAAGGGCAGAGACTCTCTCTCTGTGTTTCTCAGTCTCTACTGTACTCAATCAAGGGAAGAGACTCTCTCTCTGTGTTTCTCAGTCTCTACTATACTCAATCAAGGGAAGAGACTCTCTCTGTGTGTTTCTCAGTCTCTACTGTACTCAATCAAGGGCAGAGACTCTCTCTCTCTGTGTTTCTCAGTCTCTACTGTACTCAATCAAGGGAAGAGACTCTCTCTCTGTGTTTCTCAGTCTCTACTATACTCAATCAAGGGAAGAGACTCTCTCGCTGTGTTTCTCAGTCTCTACTGTACTCAATCAAGGGCAGAGACTCTCTCTCTCTGTGTTTCTCAGTCTCTACTGTACTCAATCAAGTGCAGAGACTCTCTCTCTCTGTGTTTCTCAGTCTCTACTGTACTCAATCAAGGGCAGAGACTCTCTCTGTGTTTCTCAGTCTCTACTGTACTCAATCAAGGGCAGAGACTCTCTCTCTCTGTGTTTCTCAGTCTCTACTGTACTCAATCAAGGGCAGAGACTCTCTCTGTGTTTCTCAGTCTCTACTGTACTCAATCAAGGGCAGAGACTCTCTCTGTGTTTCTCAGTCTCTACTGTACTCAATCAAGGGCAGAGACTCTCTCTGTGTTTCTCAGTCTCTACTGTACTCAATCAAGGGCAGAGACTCTCTCTGTGTTTCTCAGTCTCTACTGTACTCAATCAAGGGCAGAGACTCTCTCTGTGTTTCTCAGTCTCTACTGTACTCAATCAAGGGCAGAGACTCTCTCTGTGTTTCTCAGTCTCTACTGTACTCAATCAAGGGCAGAGACTCTCTCTGTGTTTCTCAGTCTCTACTGTACTCAATCAAGGGCAGAGATGACTATGCCACTCTCAAGGAGGAAACTTCATACTAATCTGTGCTTTCAAACCAGATGAAAAGTTTTTACATTTGGTGTGTAATTTCAGTTCATTGTTTGCCTGGCCTCAGAGAGGTGTTTCATGCCCACATTCTCACGCAGGTGTGTGTACATGGGACAAGAAATCTGTGGATACGTATTTGTATGTTAACGTAATTGATATAGCGCACAACAGAACAGTGTCAAGTAGGATACAATGGCATGTATTTATTCTGGTGAACTCCATAGTGACGATGTTGTTTGGGTCAGGAGCTTGGTCCGGAGGCATCATGACATATTACTTAGGATATGTGTTTTATTTCCTTAAAATGACACTGTCACTGGATATGTACTGTACTCAATCAGCATAATAAATAATACTCCTTACACAGGTGATCCGACTGAAACTTTATTTGTTTTAACTTGGAACTGTTTGTTATCATAGCTTGTAATATATGTATAAGTGAATAAGTCATAAGTCAGTACGAAGTATGTGTCAGTATATGTGTACATATAGTGACTTGTTCAGCAGTCAACGTAACACAGTGCTCACATAAGCCTTTTTGGACTTAGTAAGGCCTCACAGCTGGAAGTGTTTTGAAGCTGAAGCCATTAACTTGAGGATGCATTTGCATAGCAGTAATCTAATTTGCACACATTATAAATAAGTCAAATGTTATTTTAACATACATTAGAGGCGGGTTTATTATTATCTACTTGATTTACAGCCAAATGTTTAACTCCGTGGCTAAATAGGGTGGAAAAATATGGCATGCATCCATTCACATTATTAGCAATATAAATGAACTAATGTCCCAATGTATCATTTTAACCAGCGCACAGCCTGCTGTTTAGCTTTTAAAATGTTAAACATGTTCCTCCAAGCATGTAAAAATATGCCATTTTTAACACCTGATTAGAAAGGTTCAGTCTTGGAAAGATGGAAAGGTTAAACAAATGGCATTATTGGGCCTGAAGTTGTAGACACAGTACATATTCTTGTGAAATACAAAATTGTATCTTTGCAGTGTATATTTGGGGCGGCAGGTAGCCTAGTGGTTAGAGCGTTGGACTAGTAACCGAAAGGTTGCAAGATCGAATCCCCGAGCTGACAAGGTAAAAAATCTGTTGTTCTGCCCCTGAACAAGGCAGTTAACCCACTGTTCCCAGACTGTCATTGAAAATAAGAATTTGTTCTTAACTGACTTGCCCAGTAAAATAATGTAGAACTTTTTTTTTCTTTTTTTTACATTTGCCAAGTTCATAACAGTTGCAATTGAGTCACACAGAAGGTGTTCTTTTAACCCTTCTGCTTTCTGCTACTAATGACCTAAAGGCAAACTACAGGTTGCTGAAGGCGACCTACAGCAACCTCAGAATACTCATGTGCTTTGTAATGTTCTTTACATTTTCATCATTGTGCAAAATGACGTTATGCCTGCAATGAAATGCTTCTATAGCACATTTCCATAAGTAAACACCGCCAAATATGTTTTGATGTTCTACCCATGGGAAAAACCTCTTTCTAAGGTCTCTTTACAGATTACTAATCAGGACTGCCAACCTTCCAGTTTGGACTGGAGTTACCAGAAATGGGCTTTTACCTCCTGTCAAATAGTGAAGCCAGCCTAGGAGATGTTTGTGATGATTGAATTAGATGAATACAAGAAATCCGTCCATTACAAGTTGTCAACCCTAGGTTATGTCACGTCCTGATCTGTTTCACCTGCCATTGTGCTTGTCTCCACCCCCCTCCAGGTGTTGCCCATCTTCCCCATTATCCCCTGTGTACTTATACCTGTGTTTTTTCCTGTGGTCCCGTGTGGCTCAGTTGGTAGAGCATGGCGCTTGCAACGCCAGGGTTGTGGGTTCATTCCCCACGGGGGGACCAGGATGAATATGTATGAACTTTCCAATTTGTAAGTCGCTCTGGATAAGAGCGTCTGCTAAATGACGTAAATGTTTTCTGTTTGTCTATTGCCAGTTTGTCAAGCTTACCAGTGTTCGTCCTGTCTTTTCCCAACCTCTCTTTATCTCGTCCTCCTGGTTTTTGACCCTTGCTTGTCCTGACCGTGCACCTGACCACTCTGCCCGTCCCTGAGCCTGCCTGCCGCCCTGTACCTTTGCTCCTACTCTGGATTGTGAACCCCTGCCTGCATTGACCTGTTGTTTGCCAGCCCCTGTGGTTACAATAAACATTGTTACTTCACACAGACTGCACTTGGGTCTTACCTTGATTCCTTATAGGTTAGGCTAATCAGCCATTCCTCTTCTATCCATTCCTACCAAAACTAGGCCAATAGGCTGGGAATTTCAGAAGCCCTGTTTATACCTGCCACTAGCATGCGTCCTTCGTCCTGATCCTTCGTCACACGGGGTCCCGTGTGGCTCAGTTGGTAGAGCATGGCGCTTGCAACGCCAGGGTTGTGGGTTCATTCCCCACGGGGGGACCAGGATGAATATGTATGAACTTTCCAATTTGTAAGTCGCTCTGGATAAGAGCGTCTGCTAAATGACTTAAATGTAAATGTTTTCTGTTTGTCTATTGCCAGTTTGTCAAGCTTACCAGTGTTCGTCCTGTCTTTTCCCAGCCTCTCTTTATCTCGTCCTCCTGGTTTTTGACCCTTGCTTGTCCTGACCGTGCACCTGACCACTCTGCCCGTCCCTGAGCCTGCCTGCCGCCCTGTACCTTTGCTCCTACTCTGGATTGTGAACCCCTGCCTGCATTGACCTGTTGTTTGCCAGCCCCTGTGGTTACAATAAACATTGTTACTTCACACAGACTGCACTTGGGTCTTACCTTGATTCCTTATAGGTTAGGCTAATCAGCCATTCCTCTTCTATCCATTCCTACCAAAACTAGGCCAATAGGCTGGGAATTTCAGAAGCCCTGTTTATACCTGCCACTAGCATGCGTCCTTCGTCCTGATCCTTCGTCACACGGGGTCCCGTGTGGCTCAGTTGGTAGAGCATGGCGCTTGCAACGCCAGGGTTGTGGGTTCATTCCCCACGGGGGGACCAGGATGAATATGTATGAACTTTCCAATTTGTAAGTCGCTCTGGATAAGAGCGTCTGCTAAATGACTTAAAATGTAAAATGATCGTGACCTAATCTTATCTGTTTACACTTATAAGATCTGATCACAATGTGTCTTTTAATCGTATACACCAATCCTGTCTAGAAATGTAGGCACAATCAGAATGTGGACAAGATCAAGACAAAGGTTGCACATTAGAACCAGGTATAAACGTGGCTATAGCCTGGTTCTGTTTTGATTAGACTGGTGACAGAGGATGAGGACACAATACAGTCAACAATTTATTAGTTGATCATGTTCTTGCATGTAGATCTTAAGGGAAGGGATCACTACTACCTCACTCTCCAACCAAGGTGCATGAATTGTAAAGAGGAGATTCAGCATCTGTTGCATGGCAATGAAAGTAAGTGAAATATTTATTGTTAAAGGTAAAATCATGTTTTTTTACTCACTTCCATTGTCCTCATAGAGTTGCTGAATCTCCTCTCTACTTGATGTGGATGTTCACAGGAGGTATGGTGAAGTACGCAACAGGTTCAACAGGTCATTTCACAGTGCATATTTTACACCGATTGGAGAGAAGGTATGACTCCATCCTGGCCCCCTGTACTAAGGACTCATTAACAGACAACCCATTATTCATGTAGACAAATGAAATGGAAAGGGACCTGACACAACCCATCCAGGGGTCTATCCGAGACTTTTACATGATCGCGGTTTGATAAGCACTCCTCAGAGTCACCAGTGTAAATGCTCTGGTTACATTTTGAGGGGCTGCGTCACAGACGTCAGCGTAGGGTCATTTGAAGGGAATAATGACCAGCTACATTTCAGTTGATCTGCAAGCAGAGCCATACCTAAATATATATGGAAGTCTATATCTGCCAGCAACACATCAAGGCTGTACACTTCCACCATCATACGCGTGGAAAACACACTCCCACATGTGTATGTACCTATACACAGAGTGTAACCAACGTCACATCTCAAGTGTGCCTGTTGTGTACACTCACAACGCTAATGACCAACGCGTCAACACAACTGTGAATGCTGCATTACCTTTAACCGTTCACCTTCAAAAGCTGAAACTCCATAACTCACATCTGTACTGACATACACATCAGCACAAATTACATTATCACTTGCCAGACTCTACCAAAGTTTTCCTCAGCTTTCCAGTCGGAACACAAATAAATCCTGTACAATTTTACACCAACACACAGTTAATTGGCTGTGTCATGACAGTGTAAAGTCAGCGGTCGTGAACTGACATCAGCTTGGTTTATAACATCTGTTAAAACTCTGAGAGTGAATAGGGGACGCGATCTATGGTACGATGAAGTGCTGTGAAGATAAGTAGCCTGGGGAAGGGGATGTACATGTATGGTACTCACCGAGTTTGCAGAGCCAGCTGACCAGGATCCAGAGTGCTACCAGGTACGGGAATTGAATTTCTTGCCAGTTCCAGGTGACGATGGGCAGGGTGGTGAGAAGGTTCGTTGTTCCATTTTCTGTGCCCTTGTAAGTCCTGTGCTCTGTGCCCATCTGAAGGTCATCATTACCTGCCTGAGATGCCAGGCTGGGCCTACTGATGGCAAGCAGCACAATCACCAGGAAGAACGTGGAGTGCCATAGAGCTGGCATCTTGGAGCTGGATTCTTTTCAAATCTTTTGCTCTTTGATCGATCTTGGTGTCTGTCTCTCATTCCCTCCCTCTCTATCCTCTCTCACCGTCTCTGGATTTTCAGTGCTGGCCCTAAGTATGTTTGCTCCTCTCTGTCCTCGCTCAGGCTAGAGTGCACCTTTTCACTACAGGTGAAAGCTCCTCCCACTCTTTAGCCGGACCAGCTAGTTGGGCCACTTCTTCAATGGCAGGGATGGAAGTTTTGCCCCACCTTGCCACCCTCTTGGTAATCACTGGCTCAGGACACCAGAGGCTTTTCTAAAGTCGACCACCCTTGCCAGCAGGCACGCCAGCTAAGCTAGTTAGACAAGCTAGCTACTCTAACTTGATTGATAGCCTGAACTGGCTTCTTGGTAACTAGTTATGAGGTTGGGAAGCTATCTGGGCTAGCTAAAGCCAACTTCATAAAATTGCTAGTTGGCTAGAAGGTCTTAGAGATTCAACAAAAATCTGAGGGGGCCCAATATTTATTTTGGGGTTGGCACAGGGACATGTGGCTCCTCAGATTTTTGTTTCTCTGACACTTCTTGCCACCTAGCAATTTTATGAAGTTGGCTTTAGCTAGCCCAGGTAAGTTTCCAATCTCCCAGCCTCATAACTAGCTACCAAGAAGCCATTTCAGGCTATCAATCAAGTTAGAGTAGTTAAGTAGCTTGTCTAACTATCTTAGCCAGGCATGCCTGCTGGCAAGGTTGGTAGACTTTAGAAAAGCAAGCAATTACTAAATAAAACTCACATTCCTTCAAATCTTTTTCCCAGATAAATGTAGTATCTTTATAAAAAAGCAATCAGGAGGATACAGACAGCTCAAGAGGTATGCTTATATATATGTGTAGAAAAATAAACATGATTTTACATAGAATAAGGCATAATGATTATGGCTCTCAATTGCAGGTGTTTGAAAAATTCTCCAACTTACGCATTGGGGGACCTAGCCCCCCTCTGGACCCCCGCCCCCCAGCCATCCTCGCGTACTTTCCAGGGTGCATGACGCCCCTGCAGGAAGGACACTTACAGCTCTGGCCTAGTTTTTCAAAAGTTAATGATAGAATTCCACGGAAGCTTGTTCCCATCACCCAAAACAAATCTGACTACGAGTTATGAGATAGTAAGTCATGAGATATGCAAGTAATGACATATGGACGTCATAATTATAAGACAGGACGCCATTGTTATGAGATCCGTTTAGGTGATCAGTATCACATGAATCCAATGTGCACCTTGCATCAGGCCACCCTCTACTTTCAAGGATAACCTTCTGTATATTCTATTGTCAATCACACGGTGTGTGTGAGAGAGCGAGAGAGAGAGAGAGTTTGTGGTGATATCGTTCCATATTAATGGATTGGAGAGTTGTTGATGTGAGCTTCTGGCTGTCTGATGTATTCATTAATTCAATTCAATCCACTAAAGGGGAAATATGGGATTGGTACATCCATTTTTGGAGTTTAAAATTATAAATACAGTTGAAGATCTTAAGTTTACATACACTTAGGTTGGAGTCATTAAATCTCGTTTTTCAACCACTCCACAAAATTCTTGTGAACAAACTATAATTTTGTCAAGTCAGTTAAGACATCTACTTTGTGCATAACACAAGGAATTTTTCCAACAATTCTTTACAGACAGATTATTTCACTTATAATTCACTGTATCACAATTCCAGTGGGTCAGAAGTTTACATACTGTACCTATAAACAGCTTGGGAAATTCCAGAAAAAAATGTCATGGCTTTAGAAGTTTCTGATAGGCTAATTGACATCATTTGAGTCAACTGGAGGTGTACCTGTGGATGTATTTCAAGGCCTACCTTCAAACTCAGTGCCTCTTTGCTTGACATCATAGGAAAATCAAAAGAAATCAGCCCAGACCTCAGAAAAAAAATTGTAGACCTCCACAAGTCTGGTTCATCCTTGGGAGCAATTTCCAAATGCCTGAAGGTACCACGTTCATCTGTACAAACAAAAGTATGCAAGTATTAACACCGTGGGACCACGCAGCCATCACACCGCTCAGGAAGGAGATGCGTTCTGTCTCCTAGAGATGAACGTACTTTGGTGCGAAAAGTGCAAATCAATCCTAGAACAGCAGCAAAGGACCTTGTGAAGATGCTGGAGGAAACGTGTGCAAAAGTATCTATATCCACAGTAAAACGAGTCCTATATCGACATAACCTGAAAGGCCGCTCAGCAAAGAAGAAGCCACTGCTCCAAAACCGCCATAAAAAAGCCAGACTACGGTTTGCAACTGCACATGGGGACAAAGATCGTACTTTTTGGAGAAATATCTTCTGGTCTGATGAAACAAAAATAGAAATGTTTGGTCATAATGACCATCGTTATGTTTGGAGGAAAAAGGGGGAGGCTTGCAAGCTGAAGAACACCATCTCAACCATGAAGCACGGTGGTGGCAGCATCATGTTGTGGGGGTGCTTTAATGCAGGAAGGACTGGTGCACTTCACAAAATAGATGGCATCATGAGGAAAGAAAATGATGTGGATATATTGAAGCAACATCTCAAGACATCAGTCAGGAAGTTAAAGCTTGGTCGCAAATGGGTCTTCCAAATGGACAATGACCCCAAGCATACCTCCAAAGTTGTGGCAAAATGGCTTTAGGACAACAAAGTCAAGGTATTGGAGTGGCCATCACAAAGCCCTGACCTCAATCGTACAGAAAATTTGTGGGCAGAACTGTAAAGCGTGTGCGAGCAAGGAGACCTACAAACCTGACTCAGTTACACCAGCTCTGTCAGGAGGAATGGGCCGAAAATTCACCCAACTTATTGTGGGAAGCTTGGGGAAGGCTACCCAAAATGTTTGACCCAAGTTAAACAATTTAAAGGCAATGCTACCAAATACTAATTCAGTATATGTAAACTTCTGACCCACTGGGAATGTGATGAAAGAAATAAAAGCTGAAATAAATAATTCTCTCTACTACTATTCTGACATTTCACAGTCTTAAAATAAAGTGGTGATCCTAACTGACCCAGGAAAGGACATTTTTACGAGGATTAAATGTCAGGAATTGTGAAGAACTGAGTTGAAATGTATTTGGCTAAGGTGTATGTAAACTTCCGACTTCAACTGTATATAGCCATTGATTCTTGAAGAATGTAAGTAGAAATGTCTCATGAGCAATGGTCTTACGAAACCGCCAAAAAGCTTGTTTTCCTCAACTGTTTGTAAACAATGTAATTGTAAACCAACACTGTATACTGTAGCTTTAAAACATAGTTAAAACTATCATTCAGATCTCATGGATGGCCAGTCCTTGTATCCATATGTGAGAGTCCTTGCGCCTATGTGTATTTGAGAGTGGTTATATTTCTCTTGCCCTATTCCTCAGCTCTACCAAATAAGGTGGTGGGGAGTACGCTTTAATATTGTTAGGGGGAGGGGGTTCGACACAGTTATATGGAAATGTTTTAAGAAGGTCATACCAAGGATCATTTAGCCATTTGATTTTGAATTCTAAGACCCCATTGAAGAATAAACAAATACACAGTACCAGTCTGGACACACCTACTCATTCCAGGGTTTTTCCTTTATTTTGACTATTTTCTACATTGTAGAATAATAGTGAAGATATCAAAACTATGAACAAATCAGAATATATTTGAGATTCTTCAAATAACCACCCTTTGCCTTGATGACAACTTTCCACACACTTGGCATTCTCTCAACCAGCTTCATTAGGTTGTCACCTGGAATGCATTTCAATTAACAGGTGTACCTTGTTAAAAGAGACAATTGCTTTCCTTCTTAACGCGTTTGAGCCAATCAGTTGTGACAAGGTACGGTTGGTATACAGAAGATAGCCCTATTTGGTAATAGACCAAGTCCATATTATGGCAAGAACAGCTCAAATAAGCAAAGAGAAACAACAGTCCATCATTACTTTATGAAGGTCAGTCAATATCAATATGGAACATTTCAAGAAATTCAATTGCAGTCGCAAAAACCATCAAGCACTATGATGAAACTGGCTCTCATGAGGACTGCCACGGGAAAGGAAGACCCAGAGTTACCTCTGCTGCAGAGAATAAATTCTGTAGAGTTACCAGCCTCAGAAACTGCAGCCCAAATAAATGCTTCACAGAGTTCAAATAACAGAGACATCTCAACATCAACTGTTCAGAAGAGACTGCGTGACTCAGGCCTCATGGTCGAATTGCTGCAAATAAACCACTACTAAAGGACACCAATAAGAAGAGACTTGCTTTGGCCAAGAAACACGAGCAATAGACATTATTTGAGATTTTTGGTTCCAACCGCTGTGTCTTCAACTCTATCTCGCCACTGAGTCTAACAATTCACTACCATATCATATTGTAACGACCCTGGGTTTATAAGCGCGGAAATCGACTCTGCCGCACGAGCATGCTTTTACGGCACAGTCGATAGCGCGCCGGACTTCGGGCTAGAAGGTCGAGGGTTCGAGACCTGCTCCCTGCCTGTTTCATTACACTGGTGTCAGAAGTGATCGGACCTCGCATCCACGACAGTGCGTGTGCTTGGCCGGTGAGCGCGTTCCTGTAAGACGTAGAGTCGCAAGCTAGCGCGAGGACGCGCTCTTTGAAAGGAGGGAGTAGTGTAACGACCCTGGGTTTATAAGCGCGGAAATCGACTCTGCCGCACGAGCATGCTTTTACGGCACAGTCGATAGCGCGCCGGACTTCGGGCTAGAAGGTCGAGGGTTCGAGACCTGCTCCCTGCCTGTTTCATTACAATATTATATGACCGATCTCTCTTTTCCATAACCATGTAAAATAATCCTGCTATCGTTACTAGACCAATGTCCAACAACATATTTAATAGCTGTTTCGCCTTAGATTGTTCCTGCTACCCCTCTAAATGTCATATTTTTTTTCTGTCGCAAATGTAATCAATTTCTCAGCGTAAGCAATCAGGGATATTTGATCCCAGGCATCGATTACAAAGTTGTTTGAGACGTGGTCTCCTACGTCTCCCTTAACATACGTACCGTAGTGGACTTCCATCAGTCCTGGAAGAAAGAATACAACTCAAGACACATCAGATAATACAGTGTTCCATTAAGTTGAAACGACACCGTATAAAACAAACAATAAACAAACTAGCAACCCCTTTCCGGTAATCTAATAATTTCAACCTGTTGCATTAATTTAGTAAAAACATAACATTTTGTTTAACAAACCTAGAACCTTCAAAAAGTTGCTGTTGTCTCATCAGCATAATAGTCAAAACTAACTGCAATCCACTTTAATGACCGGACACTGTTCCACGTAATGGAAACAGATTATAATGTTAGAATACATTAACTTCCTGCTCCAATTCACTGGTGTTACCTAAACTATAAAACAAATCAGTAATCAGAAATGATCAAAGAACGTTTCCGATTCAACTATTCAGACCTCTACTGCAAATGTCCCACTGCGTCCCTTACAGCCCGATATACCCCAACGAGCATGACTCGCTTTCACCAGCGACCTAAAACATGGCATTAGTAGTCTATCCAAAAACCACCAATAACCATTTAGGCCACAAAAACGTATTACCTCGAAATTGCATCGCTATTTACGTTGAATGAATTAGCCTTCCAAATTGAACTAGGTACACTGTTTAAACGTTCAGTTTAACATCTTAAAACAAACACTGGCGGCAGTATCTGTCTAGGCAAAACATATCAATAATTGAATTACATTCAGAAACCCAGATTTTAGTTGATACCATAGACCCAATGCTATTGAAATGACAAAGAAATCCCGCAAATAACCCATTTACAATGGTATGTAGTCGTAAATCGACATTCATTGTTTATGAAACCGATCTTACGCCTTTTAATAAAAGCGGATTATTTTTTCTCATGCAACATATTTCAATTACTTTACTACATCACATTAACTCCGCAATGATAAGTAGTTTGATGGAGACCCTAATTTGGCATTGCGCAACGTTACATATTACGTATAGATTCCACCTTAATTTGCTCTAATTTGATGGAGAAGGATGTATTCAATAAATATAGCTGCATGGGGTGAACAGACGTCCCAGTATTCCGGGAACAGTCCCCGTTTTTGGTTGCATGTACCCGGCTGGAGCTGTCCCCGGAAATGTCCCCGTTATTAACTGTGCATTAAAAGAAGACTGCAAAGTGAAATAATATTTTAAGAAAGACCGTCTCAATCGCGTTGTGCTTGTTTTGTCCAGCCGAGGGGGCTGCTCACTATATCAGCTTCATTCACTCTTCATCTTCTACTAACTACTTGCTAGCGCTAGTTTGAGAGAAAACTGCTGTGGAAAACTCGGCCAGAAGCTAGCAAGTGTCAAGTGAATCCACAACATCGCCACAAACGTCTTTTTAAGCCAGGTAAGTTACAATCGTTTGAGATACTAGTAAATTACGTTATAATGTCACCATTTATTATATAGATAGATGATCTGCTTTGTAAGGTTTTACATAGGTTACGCTAGATAACATTAGTTATGTCGACTAAGTTATCTAGCTAGGTTAGCTAGCTACTGTCATGGTAACTACAGTCGTGGCCAAAAGTTTTGAGAATGACACAAATATTAATTTCCACAAAGTTTGCTGCTTCAGTGTCTTTAGACATTTTTGGGATACTGAAGTATAATTACAAGCATTTCATAAGTATCAAAGGTTTTTATTGACAATTACATGAAGTTGATGCAAAGAGTCAATATTTGCAGTGTTGACCCGTCTTTTTCAAGGCCTCTGCAATGCGCCCGGCATGTTGTCAATTAACTTCTGGGCCACATTCTGACTGATGGCAGCCTATTCTTGCATAATCAATGCTTGGAATTTTTCAGAATTTGTGGGTTTTTGTTTGTCCACCCGCCTCTTGAGGATTGACCACAAGTTCTCAATGTGATTAAGGTCTGGAGAGTTTCCTGGCCATGGACCCAAAATATCGATGTTATGTTCCGCGAGCCACTTAGTTATCACTTTTGCCTTATGGAAGGGTGCTCCATCATGCTGGAAAAGGCACTGTTTGTCACCAAACTGTTCCTGGATGGTTGGGAGAAGTTGCTCTCGGAGGATGTGTTGGTACCATTCTTTATTCATGGCTGTGTTCTTAGGCAAAATTGTGAGTGAGCCTACTCCCTTGGCTGAGAAGCAACCCCACACATGAATGGTCTCAGGATGCTTTACTGTTGGCATGACAGAGGACTGATGGTAGCGCTCACCTTGTCTTCTCCGGACAAGAATTTTTCCTGATGCGCCACACGATCGCAAAGGGAATTCATCAGAGAAAATGACTTTACCCCAGTCCTCAGCAGTCCAATCCTGGTACTTTTTGCAGAATATCAGTCTGTCCCTGATGTTTTTCCTGGTGAGAAGTGTCTTCTTTGCTGCCCTTCTTGACACCAGGCCATCCTCCAAAAGTCTTTGCCTCACTGTGTGTGCAGATGCACTCAGACCTGCCTGCTACTATTCCTGAGCAAGCTCTGTACTGGTGGTGTCCCGCAGCTGAATCAACTTTAGGAGACGGTCCTGGCACTTGCTGGACTTTCTTGGGTGCCCTGAAGCCTTCTTCACAACAATTGAACCACTCTCCTTGAAGTTCTTGATGATCCGATAAATGGTTGATTTAGGTGCACTCTTACTGGCAGCAATATCCTTGCCTGTGAAGCCCTTTTTGTGCAAAGCAATGATGACGGCACATGTTTCCTTGCAGGTAACCATGATTGACAGGAAGAAAAATTATTCCAAGAACCACCCTCCTTTTGAAGCTTCCAGTCTGTTATTCGAACTCAATCAGCATGACAGAGTGATCTCCAGCCTTGTCCTCGTCAACACTCACACCTGTGTTAATGAGAGAATCACTGACATGATGTCAGCTGGTCCTTTTGTGGCTGGGCTGAAATGCAGTGGAAATGTTTTTGGGGATTCAGTTCATTTGCATGGCAAAGAGGGACTTTGCAATTAATTGCAATTGATCTGATCACTCTTCATAACATTCTGGAGTATATGCAAATTGCCATCATACAAACTGAGGCAGCAGACTTTGTGAAAACTAATATTTGTGTCATTCTCAAAACCTTTGGCCACGACTGTAGGTTAAAAAACGTTCACATGTAAACATGCAGTGGACGGGCTGTTTTGAAAATATGATTATATTAAATGAATGCACAATTAATTATGAGAATATTTATTTGTAGATTACAATTTTAGTGGTTTGGCATTATAATAAGCAGTGTCCAAATATATTTTGAAATTTCATGGATATCATTAGCATAATGTTTTCTGTTAGAGAGTGGAGAGGAAGGAGAGGAGGAAGACTGGATAGGACGAACAATTATTCCAAACAATGTTTTTGAGATAAAATACAAAAATGAGGCAAGCAATGGGAATCTGTTAACCAAAGTATTTTATCTAATAGTGTACTATTTATTATTAAAGATTGGAGAAGAAGGAGTAGGAAAAATTAAGGGAGTAAAAAGAGTGAAGCGAGGATAGTGTGGAAGAGTGAGGTGGAAAGGTAAAGAGAAGGAAAGGAAGAAAGAGCAGGAAGACGAGTGAAGAAAAGAGGAGGAGAAAGATTGGAGGAGAAGAAAAAGTTAAGAGAGTAAGAAGAGTGACACAAGGAGAGTGAAGAAGAGCAGACAGAAACGGAAATGCCATTTTAATGACAACATGACGAGAGAATTTCCACGCTCAGGTCAAGATGATAGAATGGTTAACCGCACCCTTTGCAATTCCTCTTTTTCAAATGGCAGCGGGGGAAGAACGGCAGTAGTAGAACATCAACAGACGAAAAAGCATAAAGCCTCTCTGATTGCCCGTGTTGGTATGCCCTCTCTCACCACATTCTTCAAGAAGGTAGAGCCTTCTCAAGAAGATTATGATTTAGCTGTGCAGGAGGGTGTCTTTGCATAGCACAATATGTGACACAATCATAGTTACAGATCTATGGACTGCACAGCACAACTGACACGGAAGCTTTGTGAGCCAAAGTTTACATGTGCCAGGACAAAATGTGAAGCCATAGTGAGTAACGTGTTAGAACCATGGGCAACTACTTTGGTAACACAGGACCTAGACCAGGTTGAAATTGTGTCCCTGTCCATTAATGCATCAAATCACAGACTATTAAAGCCGCTGCCAATAGTAGTCAGATATTGTAAGATATATGATGGCAGCACGTCTGTGGAAACAAAACTGCTTGATTTTGTTGAATTGAAAGGAGAAACAGCAGAGGAAATTGCAGCTGAGGTCCTGGTGGTCATCCAAAAATGTAACCTGGAAAACAAAGTCGTGGCATTCTCTGCCGACAACAAATACCAACTTTGGAAGACTGATAGGCTGGGGAGGGTCAATATCCATACCAAAGTTAAAAATGCTCTGCAGCGGGAGGTGATTGGCTTAGGTTGTCCTGCCCACATCATTCATAACACGGACAGAACAGCTTTTGGTTATGATTCCCCTTGATGTTGAGTATCTGCTCACAAAGATATTTGGATATTTTCACCGTCAGAGTAGAAAGACTGAAGAGCTTTTGAAAGTTTGTTGGCCAGGAGTACAATAACATTTTAGGACACAGCAATGTTTGCTGGATGTCCAGCGAAATGTATGTGCCATTGAAATCCTTTTTTCTTTCTAAAGACAAATGCCCTGTTGTCCTGCATTTGTGATGTTTATGGGACATATTGGAGTGCCAACAACAGAAGCTCGTCAAAGGTAAGACATTAATTATATTTTATATCTGCGTTTTGTGTCGCGCCTGCAGGGTTGAAATATGCTTATCTCTCTTTGTTTACAATGGTGCTAACTCAGATAATAGCATCGTTTGCTTTCGCCGAAACACCTATTAGAATTCTGACATGTTGGCTGGATTCACAACCAGTGTAGCTTTAATTTGGTATGTGTGATGTGTGATTTAATGAAAGTTTGATTTTTATAGTAATTTTTATAGTAATTAATTTGAATTTGGCGCTCTGCATTTTCTCTGGCTTTTTGTCAAGTGAGACAGTAGCGTCCCGCCTAAACTCAGATTTTTGGATATAAATATGAACTTTACCGAACAAAACATACATGTATTGTGTAACATGAAGTCCTATGAGTGTCATCTGATGAAGATCATCAAAGGTTAGTGATTCATTTTATCTCTATTTCTGCTTTTTGTTACTCCTCTCTTTGGCTGGAAAAATGGCTGTGTTTTTCTGTGGATATGTACTGACCTAACATAATCCTTTGGTGTGCTTTCGCCGTAAATCCTTTTTGAAATCAGACATGTTGGCTTTAATTTGATGTCTTTCATGTGTGATTTCATGGAAGTCTGATTTTTATAGTAATATATTTGAATTTGGCGCTCTGCATTTTTACTGGCTTTTGGCCAAGTGGGACGTTAGCATCCCACATATCCCAGAGAAGTTAAGAATCTATGGAATCGGTGTCCCTATACCGGAACGGTTGTTGCTAACGTGTGTAATGTGACTAGGATGGTGTTGTAAGTAACAGCAAACTTTCCAGGACATAGTGTCACACGACTTCCGCCGAAGTTGGTCCCTCTCCTTGTTCGGGCGGCAGTCGACGTCACCGGTTTTCTAGCCGACACCGATCCACTTTTCATTTTCCATTTGTTTTGTCTTCATTGTACACACCTGGTTTCCATTCCCATAATTAATCGTGCCTTATTTAACCCTCTGTTTCCCCCCATGGTTTTGTGCGTGTTTATTCATTGTAAGTTGGTCTCATTTGTGAGCTTGAGTATTTTCCTTCTTGGAATATTTGTTGTTATGAATAAAGTTACGTTTATTACTCATCTCTGTGTCCTGCGCCTGACTCCGCCTTACCTGCTACAGCTAGACGCCTTACACATAGACATGTCTTATATGGGCAGAACGCTTACATTCTTGTTAATCTAACTGCACTGTCCAATTTACAGTAGCTATTACAGTGAACAAGTACCATGCTATTGTTTGAGGAGAGTGCACAACAACAAAAAACTTTTATCACAGCAACTGGTTTGATACATTCACCTCTGAAGTTAAATAATGTACTTACATTCAGTAATCTTGCTCTGATTTGCCATCCTGAGGGTCCAAGTAGATAAAATTGAATATAGTTTTGTTTGATAAAATCCATTTTTATATTCAAATGTAGAAACATGACATACCTATGACATGCCTGCTGCACCACCAATCCACAGCTGCACAGACACAGAACAGAGTTGGCACAAGCCAAGAACACTTGTGAGTCTATCAATATCCATAATAAATGCACTTGAAAAGTATTCAACCTATGTTACAGTAAATCCTTGTTAATTAGGGTGTGAAGCCAGGTCCGGTTGATGGGATAGAGTTCCGTAAACCTGATGAAATAAGGTAAGTTGGAGGTTCCTAGAATGGAAACCTTTTAGAAAGAAAATTATTGTGATTTTTTTTGTATCCAGATGATAAGCCTAAACAGTGACATCTTTACGATGTAATGACGAACATTTGGGACAAAGACTGGGGGGAAATATATAATAATCTTTACATTTTATTCTGTAATCCATTTTATTTGAACTTTCGGGCTTGTGCAGTTTCTGGAAGTTACATGAGTCTTTGTCATAGTAATCTCTCCAACCTGATGTTAAGGTTTTAAAATGTTTTGCAGAAGTTCTCTCTACAAAGCACTCAACAGATACATGCCTGACATGGACCTTCTCCGCGTCTCAGAAACGTATGCCAACTTTACTCCACTTACTGCCCCTCTTGTGACAACACTGGAAATGTCAGCTGACGTGCCCCTGGTTGAGTCTGCCTTTGGCCCAGTGCAAGCTGGCAGTGGGCTGTCCTATCAGCTTCGACAGCAAAAGACCCGTGAAATAGCTGATGCCCCTTCTCCACCAATACTTCCATTAGATGGCTACAGGGTACAGGTTTCAGTCTTCCCAGTGTGCTTACAACCATTACCCATCCTGAGCAGTTCCACGTCAAGGCATTAGAGAGAACCTATGAGATGTCACACAAAGTCGAGGTTGCTACAAGGGAGCAGAGCAGCAGCCTGGAATGGCATCAGCTCAGGAAAATGAGAATAACATCCTCTTGTTTCCGAGAGGTTTGGCATGTCCGGGGAGAGACCTCAGCTGATCACCTAGCTGAGCGGATGTTCAAGGGATCTGGTATGCAGACCATGGAGATGAAGAGGGGGCCATGGAGCCAGTGGCTGTACAGGGACCTGGTATACAGACCATGGAGATGAAGAGGGGGCTAGCCATGGAGCCACTTGCTGTACAGAAGTACTGCACACTGAAGAATGTTAACTTCTTTCCGTGTGGCTTCGTAGTGCACCCAGATGCTCCGTGGTTAGGATCCTCTCCAGACGGCATCATATTTGATCCCAGAGTGAGACCACACTTTGGACTCTTAGAGGTCAAGTGCCCAAATGTACCAAGTTATGTTGACTGCTCTTACCTGAAGATACAGAATGGAGAGCTGAAGTTGAAGAGATCTCATGCTTACTACAGGCAGGTGGAAGGTCAAATCCTTCTCACAGGTTGTAGCTGGTGTGACTTTGTCATCTGTGCACAGGAAGACATCCTAGTTGAAAGGATATATAAAGATCTACAGGTTTCAAAAACTATAAGAGAGAAGGTTGACCACATTTATTTTTACCAATACTTTCAGAAGTGTCTATCTCACACCTGAATGGATCCCCTGCATGGGCGCCAAGTTTAGTGGTATCATGAAAAATAAGTATTGATGTTCTTGTGAAGAAAACTACAGTAGAATAGATTTGTTTAAAAAAATGTATTTCAGCAAATGTTCAACAGTTCAGTTAATCAATTACACATCTCTGACATCATATTCAATCTTGCATTCTGGCTTTTCTGTGTTTGCCTGATTTCTTTCCCCCACCCCTAAACTAATTGCCTAATTAAAGCCAAAACAAGCTCCACACAAACTGATATTCACTACAACGCAAATGATTGATACAACAAATTATTATTTTGCTGCTAGCAAATAAACACATGTACATTTACACTGGCTTGGCCCATGCTCTGACCAAAGGTCCGTTTTGATAGTTGACCAACAGGCACACCACTGCAAATAATTGGTTGATGCTACCTGAGATGGTCAGGGGGATGACTGCGTCAAACAGCTTGTGCTCCTTTACTCTGTGGATCATTCTTTCAACATTCACTCTCAGCCTGGCAATGGATTCGGTCTCCCTAACCTCATGCGCTGGAATTTGTGTGTGTCTTGACAGAAAGGCTGGCCGGTAGACCTTGCACGGAACAGTGTCATCTACGAGAAAGCCCTTATCCACCATAATGGCCATGTCAGGGGTGAGTAAGGAAATAATTCCAGACTGCTTGAAGATCTCCTTGTCACTCACAGATCCAGCATACAACGATGACACAACAGTGACAGCTCCATGTGGTGACATTCCCAACATGCCCTTAAAGGTACAGTGTGACTTGTAGGAAGAGAACACCTCACTCTGCAGTAGTAGTGAAGATGATGTCTGGCAGCGGAGTTCAGTGCAGTCGATCACTACCTGGGTGTCTGGATAGTCCTTGAACTCAGGTGGCAGGTGGGCTTTGATGGTTTCCTTGGGGATCCATATGCGTGCTGATCCAAGCAGACAGTAGAGGAAGTTGGCCCAAGAGATGATAATCCGTCTCACTGTCAATTGGTGGATGCTGAACCGATGGGCCAAATCCTTCTGCTTCAGACCCAGCGACAGATGAGTCATAAACAAGAAGAACTCGTCGATTGGTGGATGCTGAACCGATGGGCCAAATCCTTCTGCTTCAGACCCAGCGACAGATGAGTCATAAACAAGAAGAACTCGTCGATTGATGGCAGTGTCTGAACATAAAGAAAACCATTTTAGTACAATATATTGTCCTTATATCCGGTCCATAACACAACAAGTAAATAATGTTTAACAATTACAGTAAGATCAAATAATATTCTCTATTAAGTACTGTATTTAATGAAGTTGTTCCTTACTGGTTTTCTTCGAGTAACACTTGTTTCAGATAGATTGGTGCTTGTGACTCTTATTAACTTGGTATCTGTTTGCCTGCTCAATCAAGTGCCAGAAGGCCATCAGGTGGGTGTAGCTTGAAAATCTAAAGACGGACCCAGAGTATTTTAATACGAAAAAAGCTCATTACTATTATTGCCTATCTTCTCTAAGCATCAAGTTGCACTAGATATAACCTAGCTGCTATTGTAGCCTATGTTTTTCTTGTTACTGTAATTCACAGCAGCTATCATCACAGCAGTGAAATTATTTAAAATGTTCCGTTATTTAACCAGGTAAGTGGACTAAGAACCAAATCTTATTTGCAGCAACGACCTGGGAGCATTTTTGGGTATGCTAAGGTATGCTAGCCTAGTTTTAAATAACAATGAACATGTTCTTAAAGGTAAGATGGGCTTTGGGATAATAATAATTGAAAGTAAATAATTATAAACAATAGTAATGCTGGATACGTATATCCTCGTCAGAACCAGCAAATCGCTGTAGACCAAAGTGGTGTTGGGCGAACAGTTTCTCCAGCTTGGCTCGAAGCGCATCAATTTCTCTTACGTGCTCATGGTTTGCCATTAGGGCCATGTCCAGGGCTGCAGCTTCAGGGACTGCACAGTAAGCATGTGTCTGGATCGGATCAGAGACGGCACAGTCCATAGACAAGCGCACCTTGTTCTTCATCCTCCTCAGTCGGGGCAGGAGGTTTCAGTCTTCTTTCTCAAACACCAGGTCTCTTTTTAATGTGCCTGTTCCACGTGAAGACTGTAGGAACAACACCTCTTTTTAGGTATTGTCGCCCCCCAATTTTTCCCTCAACAAAAAGTTACTCTCGATGAAATGTGTACTACACACCTTTGTGTGTTTGGTGACAGTAAAGTTGTCACGACGTACTGCCACCAACCACATTTTTCTGAGCTCTACATTGACCGGGAAACTATGGAAGCTCACAATACCATTCCATTTTGAAGAAACTGAACACAGAGGCACTGAACAATCTTCATTAGCACCTCCTTTGCGGGGCTGTAATTTAAACGTAGTCATTGCGAACAATTTCAGTCAGAAATGCATCGGCGACAGTTAGCTAGCTAGTAAGTAAAATAGGATGTGGTAGGCGGTATAATGCATAGAGTCTATATAGAGCATCCTGTTGGGCTGTATCATCACCTGGTACGTCAACTGCACCGCCCGCAACCACAGGGCTCTCCAGAGGGTGGTGCCCAACACATCACCGGGGGCAAACTACTACTCTAGGACACCTACAGCACCCGATGTCACAGGAAGGCCAAAAAGATCATCAAGAACAACAACCACCCGAGCCACTTCCTGTTCACCAGAAGGCGAGGTCAGTACAGGTGCATCAAAGCTGGGACTGAGAGACTGAAAAACAGCTTCTATCTCAAGGCCATCAGACTGTTAAATAGCCATCACAAGCACATTAGAGGCTGCCGCCTATATACATAGACTTGAAATCACTGGCCACTTTAATAATGGAAACATATTTTGTATTACTCATCTCATATGTATATACTCTATTCTATTCTACTGTATCTTAGTCTATGCCGACATTGCTCGTCCATATATTTATATATTCGTAATGCCATTATTTTACTTAGATTTGTGTGTATTGTTTGTATTGTTGTGACATTGTTAGATATTATTTGTTAGATTTTACTGCACTGTTGGAGCTAGAAACACAAGCATTTCGCTACACCCGCAATAACATCTGCTAAACACGTGTATGTGAGCAATACGATTTGATTTGATTTGGAGAGTTTCTCCCATTCTTCTCTGCAGATCCTCTCAAGCTCTATTAGGGTTGGATGGGGAGTGTTGCTGCACAGCTATTTTCAGGTCTCTCCAGAGATGTTCAATCGGGTTCAAGTGTCAAGCTTGTGGGTGTCAAGCTTATGGACATGTGGCAGCAGTGTGTAGCAGGGAGGTTCCTAGGTATGAGATGTGTGCAGAAGGGCATGAGACAAAGGAATGTGTAGCATTGGGGAAAGTAGTGGTACGTGTTAATTGTAGGGGTACCCATGGGGCTGGGGATCAGAAATGTCCGGTGAGAGAGAGGCAGGTTGAGGTTTCCAGGGTTAGAGTAGTGCAGAAGTTGTCATATGCTGAGGCAGTGAAGAAAGTAGAGGAAGATGGGTCAAGGGGGAGGGATCCTGAGAGGAGTGGTGTGAGGAGTAGATCTGTACCAGTACAGAGGGATAGGCCAACAAGTGATATGTGTTTCAGTAAGATTGGATTTTTGGCATTTATAGCAATGGTTATCAACTGTATCAATCAATCAATCGAATGTATTTATAAAGCCCTTTTTACATCAGTCGATGTCACAAAGTGCTGTACAGAAACCCAGCCTAAAACCCCAAACAGCAAGCAATGCAGATGTAGAAGGACGGTGAGCTGTGCTGCAGGGATGGAACGTAAGTCGTAGAAAATTGAGGTTGTGGTGGCAGCTGCAGAGAATTATTTGGGTGTGCGAGACTTGACATCAGAAGAGTTACAGGGTGTGTTAAGTGTGATGTCCCATCCTTTCAGGTTATTGGCCGGAGGTAGGACTAAATAGATTTAAATAGTGGAGTAGGGTGGTGTTATTTTTATATTCTTTTTTATTTTTTATTTTTTTGTGAGTAGTGTTAGATGGTAGGGTATTTGTTTATTTATTTATTTTTCAAGCAAAGTACAAGGGAGTTGTACTCCAGTCTAGTAGGTGGCGGTAACGCAACATATTGGATGCCAACTGCCGTTAAACCTCATAGAAGAAGAAGAACAACAACAACAACAACAACATCAACAACAACAACAGGGTTAGAGAGCCCTGGGATAGAGTAATGTCTTAAGTAGGAGATCGGAAATCGTGGCGAGTAGTGCGGACAAAAATGAGAAAAAAGTTGGGGAAGCAACAGCTGTGTTGGAATGCTAACAAGATGGGTGTCAGATCTGATGACAAGGAGTGGGAGGATGAGGGTCAAGGACCGGAATGAATGTAGAAGCAATGTAAAGGTTAAGTGCTGTAATTGGTGGTGTTAGGGATTTATTTGGTTTAGAATTTTATTTTCATGGTAGTACGTAGTTGGGCAGATCATGATTGATCGACATTCCAGCACAGTAGGTGGCGGCATGCACTTTAAACGTTTGTTTGTGGACCGCCATGATATTATAGAAGAAGAAGGCGATGATGATGATGAAGAAGAGGAGACCATGTTGAATTAGCGTTTTATTTGGAGTGAATTTAATCTAACAGTAACATAAGTAATTGATCTGCCGCAAACATTTATGATATATAACATCAAAGTGAGAGAAAGGTGAGTGCTACGTGGTGTTATATTAAATTTGCATTATACAGATTTGATAAAGTCGACGTTAGCTTGTCAGCTAGATAATTTAGCCAGCCAGCTAACATTCAGACATGGAAAACGACAGCCCAATGCACAAGCCATCCAAGTTAACTAATCTGACTAGTTAGTTTATAATAACCCCTTTCATCAGTGATGTAACGATACCTAGATAGTTTACTAAATTAGTATTTAAATTATTCAGATAGCTAGCTAACATGTTTATGTCAAAGCTATAAGTGGCTAACGTCATTAGATAGCTAGTAATATAAGTTAACTGGCTAACTAAATATCTTCCTCTCAAGTTGGCTAGATGAATGGCCTTTTGTAGCATCAAATCGCTATTAGTTAGGTTTGAATCACTTTTTGCAGTTGGCATAATTGAGGTAAGTTAGCTAACAACTGACTGGTAATATTAGCTGTCTTTTTACCTTTATTTGGCCGATAAGGACATCCCTGTTGTTCGTTAATGTTAGTTAGTTAGCTAAAGACAATGGCGTGTTTGTTGTCCATACATTTGCAATTAACTTTCATTTAAGTTCAGATGCTTCTAGCTAACGTTAGCTAATTTCCTCAAAGTAACTTCAAACTTCGCACGTGATTACGGCTATAAAGTAGCTGTGAGTCCCACATTGTTGACGACATAGCCTAACGTTACTCTCCTATTGTCTGGTCTCATACTGCTTGTAGTGTAGGCAACTCATCTGTGCTCATGCAATACACGAATTGGTTGGAATACACTACAGACTGATCCACCAAGCCAACACTAGAAAAGCTATTTTACCTTGTGCGCCTGCCTGCCAAATGCATTTTTGACATGACGTAGTTGGGGATTTGAATAGAACATTTGGGCATCTATTCTACATTGTATTATGTGTTTTTAAAGCAAGTCTAGGGCTTATATATTGCCTATATAGTATTCACTCTGACTTTACTTCTAAAATCAAGTTCTCCTTCTTCCTGTCAGGTGGCACGCACTGGTTTGAGTTGCTGCATACGAAATGAGCTGAATACACTCACACACACACACAGCTGCACACTTTGACAGAAGAGCTGAGAGAGGGAGGAGACTTACCTGGAGCAGAGGGGACAGACCGAAAGGAGCCCAAGGGGAACTTAAAGCTGAGTTGCTTTTGGACTACAGTTACCCTTGTTTGATTTTCAACATCAGGAAACTACTTTAACACGTGGATGGACATATACAGAAAGAGTGGCAAACAAATGTTGAACAATAAGGACCATATTATTTTGATGAAATATTCGTACAAAGGACATCGATGTTGAGCAATTCAAATGGACTTGACGGGAAACAAGGAAATAAAAATATGTAAATGTAACGTTTGAACAAAGATTATATTACAGATGCTATTCCCCCGCTTCAAATTGTCTTAGCAGTTCTATTGCAGGAATTAAACTCCTTGTTCACATATGTTCTATATTGTGTGCAGGTGCAGTATATTTATGCATTTGAATGCATATATCTCTTCATTTGGGAGAGCTCTTGTATAAATACTATTTTTTTTCATACGGCAGTAAACTCTGTTGAAGGGGACCGAACTGCACGTACATGTACATGTAAAAACTATAAATAGACTTCTGTTGTAAAAGCTTTGGACAAAAAAACAAGATAATATTTGTTAATGCTTTATTAGACTCATCTACTTTTGAAGAGGCTTTTTTAAGGGGGCAAAAAAAAAAGCGGGTAGAAAATATTAATATTTTGAGAAAAAAACAGGAAAGCGGAAATGGCAGCTGCCAGAACAGAGAACCTTGGTCCTGTCGTCATGGGACTGAACAAGCAGAACGGGCAGCTTAGGGGGCCGCCTAAACCGGCTTCTCCCCAATCAGGACCCCTCGTCCTGGGCTCTCTGTCAGACGAGGCCACAGGTGCATCCCAGAAAGCGGGTGCTGCCCAGGAGGGAACTGGGATTAGGTACACATTTCTCTCATACCCCTGTTTCACCCAGTGACTGAAAAAATTGTGTTCTGCTCATATAGTTTATTATACCTTCATACCAGGTTTTAGAAGTGATGACCCAGTAGGTTTTGTTTTAGAAAACAGTAGTGCAGGTGTTCTTTTAATTGCCCTCTTCTGCTCTGTCAGGTTTGGAGATGACTGGAAAAAGAGACTACAGCTCCCTCCCAAAGACACCAGGGTCAGAACCTCTGTAAGTCATGGTAAAATGCAGCATGCTTTTTCACTAGCTCATGGATTTTCCCGGTGTCATTTTAATCAAGTCTGTTACTTCTGTTGTCTAACCTTTTTTTTGACGTGTCCCAGGATGTAACGTCCACTAAGGGAAATGAGTTTGAGGACTACTGTCTGAAACGGGAGCTCCTGATGGGCATCTTTGAGATGGGCTGGGAGAAGCCCTCCCCTATCCAGGTACGACACTCACTGGGAGAGTCTCTGCCCAAGGATCACCTGTTGAAACTGGGCGATTCCCTTGCTGTAAATCGGCTCCTGATTCTGATGCCTATAACCTATAAAGATGCTCCAGAACTTTTGTATAATTTCAGTCAGTAGTTTTGAAAGTGGTGCTCGAGCCAAAACGGGCCCCCGTTTTTTGTTGTTGTGTACTATGTCATCCATTTCATGTGATATGTCACCTCCCACAAAAATGTGTACAATATGTTGCAAATTTGTTGCGCCTAAGATCCCGTACTGCGTCTGAGTTATAAAGTCTTTGGACTTAGCTTTTGTAGTTTGTTATAGTTAGATATTTTTTGATAAAATTCCATTAAACTAGAGTTTGTCACTTTCAGGAGGAGAGCATTCCCATAGCCCTGTCAGGACGAGACATCCTGGCCCGAGCCAAGAATGGAACAGGGAAGAGTGGGGCCTACCTCATCCCCATGCTGGAGAGAATAGACCTGAAGAAGGACTATATACAGGGTGAGTCAAGGCTCTTCACGTTCCGCTTTCCCTTCTGTTATACTCGACTTGTCTCTACTACAACAGTCTTATGTCATTCACAGTGCTTTATTAAAAAGTGTTATAGACTACTGAAAAGGTATTCAAGTTATGTTTCATCTAATATGTTTAAGCAGGAATGCGTGATTCAAGATATTTTGATGTAGAACCTAATCCAGTTATTGTTGACAATTAGGCTATTGTTACATTTTACTGTTCAAATATAGATGAATTTGTGTGCACTAATTATAGGCATGTTTTATTTGGGTTCAATTCACCACATGAGCAAGTGGAAACTCAAAACACATTAGCTAGATAGCTAAGTTAAATATAATACCCACTGGTAGTAGCCATATTAAGCTTAACAGTACATTTGAATGTCCTAAAAATAACTTTGCAGTCGTAGCCTTCTACCCAATCAGGCCCATGCTCTCGTAATGGCCACTGGGCATTTCGCACACTCCATATCCCAAAGCTATATCAAATATCTTGGTTGTAAAATAGTTGAGAAATAAAAAATATATACCTACGGAAATCGGAGAACCTCCTCTCTTCAACTGTGACAAGTATATTTTCCTGCAATTGTAGTTTTAAATGTTATACAATCAAAATGTATTTTTTTCCCCCTAGAGCAAAGTGGGAGAGGTAGGGAGAGTGGGTTGATCATCACAGCAGCAGGCCCCAGGGAAACAGGCAGAGCGTCAGGGGAGACACTTTCGTTACAGGAATCATGAGCATAATGCACTTACTGCTTGGCCAAATCATGTTTGAGTGAGGCGACCATGTAGAATGGGCTGCTCTCACCGACAAAATAAAACATTTAAAGTAACTGTCCAGTGAAAATCTAACTTTTTAAAAGTTCGTATTCTGTTACCCAGATAATGTCGTTGACTCATCCTATACTCATATTTGTGGCCGAAGCATACATTGAAGAGAAAAAAAATACTTATACAAGTTTGAGGAGTTAATTAAAAAAAATAATAATCTAACAGACTGTTTAAAAAATGCTTGCTATTTCTTCATGGAGTATGATGGCTCCCAAGTGGCTCAGCGGTCTAAGGCACTGCATCTCAGTGCAGACCCTGGTTCGATTCCAGGCTGTGTCACAACTGGCCATGATTGGGAGTACCATAGGGTGGCGCACAATTGGCCCAGCGTCGTCCGGGGTAGGCCGTCATTGTAAATAAGAATTTGTTCTTCACTGACCTGCCTAATTAAATAAATAAATGTCATACTCCTGAGGAGGATGAGCTGGCCAATCAGCGGGATACTTGTATTAATAGTTTATGACTGGTATATGCCCGCACCATTCTGTTGGGGTATGCCCAAACTATTACAACACAGAAAAGATCCTGTTTAACATGCCTATCTACCATTGTAAGTCATTCTAGGTCATATTTCAATGAAAAATGGGAACACTGGACACAATGTTCCCTCAAGAGAATTTCAGCACTGAGCAAATTTCAGGTCTGCTGAGCGCAAACTTTAACATTGCGGAAATTCTGTTCAACTTCAGCACATGTTTACTGTGAACATTGAGGCTGTACCCGCT
Organism: Salvelinus alpinus; assembly: GCF_045679555.1. Classification (NCBI taxonomy): domain Eukaryota; kingdom Metazoa; phylum Chordata; class Actinopteri; order Salmoniformes; family Salmonidae; genus Salvelinus; species Salvelinus alpinus. Next base: position 5,310,498 of record NC_092111.1, read on the forward strand.
TTAAGTTAGTTTTCACTCTGGCCAAGTAGGCTACTTTGTGTTTTTGATCATAATCTAGGCCTACCAGAGTGGCCTACCATCAAAAACAATGGAGAAAATGCATCCCATAACATTTTAACATGGAAATAGCTGTTCTATCATTCAGCCTACATTAGCAGCAAATGTGTGGTGTTCAATGTTGGCCTACATTCCATGAGACTTAAAAAAAACATGCAGGGCTTGACATTAACCTGTTTATCCACTTGTCCTTCAGACAAGGAGGTGACTCAAAATGTTTGATGCAGGAAACCACTTTACAAAATAAAATGCATTATTATTCCCATACCATTATTACAGAGAATCAGACAAATTATGCTACCCTCTGCCTATTGGCTACTTAGCTTATTCAAGCCTGTCTGAAAATACAGCACTGCCACTTTTAAGACAAAAAAGCTATTTTTCTTAAAACCATGCGCATCTATTCACGACTGCTCATGCTGTAAACAGTTCAAGGTAAATGGCTGAGATCCATATATGGCAATGGTCTATTTGCATATAGGCCTAGTGCAGCTCTGATGGTTATACCGCACTGGTCTGTGTAGAGTACGGGCTGAGTCCGTCAATGCAATAAAATCATACTCCGACGCGTTCTGCCTACATTAAAATGTCTTGCCTAGTTAGTTTTGCATGTTTGGTATTGCATAGTTCATTTTGTTTCGGTATGTTGATAGTGTTAATGGGGAAAACTCTAGAAAGTTGAGTGAAGTTCAGTCTGGTGCTTAGAGGGAACCTTGACTGGACAGTTTAACTCACACAGTCAAGTCAAACAGAGGATTGCAAAATGCGACTAAATGGTCGCTGTCTGGAGCCATACTTCTACTACTCTGTCACACCACATTGTCTTACACTTGCCCTATCTATACCTCTCCCAAGCCATTGTGATGGTGCCCACTCGTGAGCTGGCCCTGCAGGTTAGCCAGATCAGTATCCAGATCAGTAAGCACCTGGGCGGCGTGAAGGTCATGGCTACCACGGGCGGCACCAACCTGCGAGATGACATCATGCGCCTGGACGAGACTGGTAATTACCCAACAGCAGCATCACATTCGGTTACTAAATACCAACAATGGAACCTTGCGATAAATGCAGTGCATTTGGAAAGTATTCAGACCCCTTGACATTTTCCACGTTTTGTTACGTTAGTGTTAATCTACACACAGTACTCCACAATGACAAAGCCAAAATAGGTTTTTAGACATTTTTACGTGTGTGTGTATGTATACTACCTTTCAAAAGTTTGAGGTCACTTAGAAATGTCCTTGTTTTTGAAAGAGAAGCTCATTTTTTTTGTCCATTTTTTAAATAACATCAAATTGATCAGAAGTACAGTGTAGACACTGTTAATGTTGTAAAGGACTAATGTAAATGGAAACGGCTGATTTAAAAAAAATGGAATATCTAAACTCAGCAAAAAAAGAAAGGTCCTCTCACTGTCAACTGTGTTTTTATTTTCAGTAAACTTAACATGTGTAAATATGTAAAGATTCATCAACTGAGACATAAACTGAACACGTTCCACAGACATGTGACTAGGGGGGGTCAAAATCAAAAGTAACAGCCAGTATCTGGTGTGGCCACCAGCTGCATTAAGTACTGCAGTGCATCTCCTCCTCATGGACTGCACCAGATTTGCCAGGTCTTGCTGTGAGATGTTACCCCACTCTTCCACCAAGGCACCTGCAAGTTCCCATACATTTCTGCAGGGAATGGCCCTAGCCCTCACCCTCCGATGATGCAATGACAACAAGCTCAGTCCGATGATGCTGTGACACACCGCCCCAGACCATGACGGAACCTCCACCTCCAAATCGATCCTGCTCCAGAGTACAGGCCTCGGTGTAACGCTCATTCCTTCGACGATAAACGCGAATCCGACCATCAGCCCTGGTGAGACAAAACCGCGACTCGTCAGTGAAGAGCACTTTTTTGCCAGTCCTGTCTTGTCCGGCGACGGTGGGTTTGTGCCAATAGGCGGCGTTGTTGCCGGTGATGTCTGGTGAGGACCTGCCTTACAACAGACCTACAAGCCCTCAGTCCAGCCTCTCTCAGCCTATTGTGGACAGTCTGAGCACAGATGTGCGTTCCTGGTGTAACTCGGGCAGTTGTTGTTGCCATCCTGTACCTGTCCCGCAGATGTGATGTTTGGATGTACTGATCGTGTGCAGGTGTTGTTACACATGGTCTGCCACTGCGAGGATGATCAGCTGTCCATACTATCTTCTTGTAGAGCTGTCTTAGGTGCCTCACAGTACGGACGTTGCAATTTATTGCCCTGGTCACATCTGCAGCCATGCCTCCTTGCAGCATGCCTAAGGCACGTTCACACAGATGAGCAGGGACCCTGGGCAGGCATCTTTCTTTTGGTGTTTTTCAGAGTCAGTAGAAAGGCCTCTTTAGTGTCCTAAGTTTTCATAACTGTGACCTTAATTGCCTACCGTCTGTAAGCTGTGCTTGTCTTAACGACCGTTCCACAGGTGCATGTTCATGAATTGTTTATGGTTCATTGAACAAGCATGGGAAACAGTGTTTAAATCCTTTGCAATGAAGATCTGTGAAGTTATTTGGATCTTTACAAATTCTTTGAAAGACAGGGTCCTGATAAAGGGACGTTTATTTTTTTGCTGAGTTTACATAGGCATACAGAGGCCCATTATCAGCAACATCACTCCTCTGTTCCAATGGCACGTTGTTAGCTAATCCAGGTTTATCATTTTAAAGGGCTAATTGATCATTAGAAAACCCTTTTTTTTTCACACAGCTGAAAACTGTTGTTCTGATTTAAATAAGTAATTAAACCGGCCTTCTTTAGGCTAGTTGAGTATCTGGAGCATAAGCATTTGTGGGTTCGATTACAGGCTCAAAATGGCCTAGAAGGCCAGCATACCGGAGTCGCTTATTCACTTTTGACGTTAAGACTGGTGTTTTTACATATTTTACATAGGTTTAAAGATTAACTTCTTGTGAATCCAACCACGGTGTCAGATTTAAAAAATGCTTTACGGCGACAGCGTACCTTACGATTATTTGAGAACATAGCCCACTAGACAAATCATTACAAACAGTAGCCAGCCAAGTAGAACAGTTACACATGTCAGAAATAGAGATAAAATGAATCCCTTACCTTTGATGATCTTCATATGGTTGCACTCAGCAGACATTCATTTACTCAATAAATTTTCCTTTTGTTCGATAAAGTCTCTGTATTTCTAAAAACCTCTGTTTTGTTTGCGTTTTCTTCAGTAATCCACAGGCTCAAACGCAGTCAAAACAGGAAGATAAAAAAAATCCAAATTGTATCCGTAAGGTTCATAGAAACATGTCAAACGATGTTTATATTCAATCCTCAGGTTGCTTGTAGCCTAAATAATCGATAATATTTCAATCGGACAATAACGTCGTCAATTTAAAAGGTAAACAAGAAAGGCACTCTGTCTCGTGCATGAAAAAGCTCTGTGACACTTTAGGGTCCACTCATTCGGACTGCTCTTCTTCATTTTTCAGAATACAAGCCTGAAAAAAATTCTAAACTGTTGACATCTAGTGGAAGGCATAGAAACTGCAATTTGAGTCCTAAGTCAATGGATGATACTGTAATGGCATTGAATAGAAAACTACAAAAAAAAAAAAAAAAATACTTCCTGAATGTTTTTTTCTCATGTTTTCGCCTGCCAAATCAGTTCTGTTATACTCACAGACACTATTTTAACAGTTTTGGAAACTTTAGAGTGTTTTCTATCCAAATCTACCAGTTATATTCATATCATATCTCCTGGGCCCGAGAAGCAGGCATGTTAATTTGGGCATGCATTTCATCCAAATTCCGAATGCCTCCCCCTACCCTAGTGAAGTTAACAAACTATAGTTTTGGGAAGTCGGTTAGGACATCTACTTTGTGCATGACACAAGTCATTTTTCCAACAATTGTTTACAGACAGATTATTTTACTTAAAATTCACTGTATCCACAATTCTAGTGGGTCAGAAGTTTACATACACTAAGTTGACTGTGCCTTTTTAAACCGCTTGGGAAATTCCAGAAAAAGATGTCATGGCTTTAGAAGCTTGTGATAGACTAATTGACATAATTTGAGTCAATTGGAGGTGTACCTGTGGATGTATTTCGAGGCCTACCTTCAAACTCAGTGCCTCTTTGCTTGACATCCTGGAAAAAGCAAAAGATATCAGCCAAGACCTCAAAGATAATTGTAGACCTCCACAAGTCTCGTTCATCCTTGGGAGCAATTTCCAAATGCCTGAAGGTACCACGTTCATCTGTACAAACAAAAGTGCGCAAGTATGAACACCATGGGACCACGCAGCCGTCATGTATTTAAACTTCCGACTTCAACTGTATATAGCGTAGCTCCGTATTTGAATAATTTATTTGACAGTCATTTTTGCTCATCTTCATCAAGGGTGTCAATCATTTCAGACCACACTGTACAATACAAACAAGTCACAAAAGCTCAAAGCTGTACACAATGCCATATCTGTAACGGTGGTGTTTCTGATTCTTTCTCAGTGCATGTGGTCATAGCCACACCCGGCAGGATCCTAGACTTGATAAAGAAGGGCGTGGCCAAAGTGGATAGAGTCCAAATGATGGTGATGGATGAGGTTAGTGTGTAAATACATGTGGTACCTGAGTCCATCAGCCACTGACTGTAATCAACTACTGTAGATGACTACAGAGAATCAGTCCTCTTGATCTATTTTGTTACGAGCCACTCACTATTCTTCATCAGGGCCTTCAAATCTCGTCTGGTTCATCAACCTACCAAAGAGGTTAAAGGAGCTACATGTAACATTTCCCCGGCAACCAGTGCCAAATGTAAATTACATACCAGTAGTAGCAAATGAATAGAAATACACGATTAAAACATACTTTTTTTTTTGAATACTGTGTGACTGCTAATGCTCCATTTGAATGTTTTCTCTTCTCAGGCGGACAAGCTGCTGTCTCAGGACTTTGTAGTGCTCATCGAGGATATCATCAGCTTCCTGGCCAAGGGCCGTCAGATCCTACTCTACTCGGCCACCTTCCCCATCAGCGTGCAGAAGTTCATGGTGAGTAGTACCACATGTTGGCAGCCATGTGGTATCACCAACAGGCCATTCTGTTCTGCTATTCCGTAACGATAAAATATACTTTATTGTCCATTTACATGGAAATGTTGCTATTCTTGCTGAACAGTGTTACCCTTGATCTCCTTCCGGAGATCAACAGCTCAAAACATTGGGCAAGATTGTGTGTGGGGTCATCTGATGCGCTTGGCCTTCTCCCTTGCCTGTTTATCAGAGGCCCTGAAGCTCCCTGCACTGCAGCCCACAGAGCTTCGACCCCAGGTTCACAGTCTGCTTGAGGTTACCCTTATTAGCCACTGACAGCCCACCGTACCAGGCCAGGAAACAAAGTCGGCACACTCTCTAAATGGCAGGTGTAGTACATTGAACACAAATTTAAATGCGAAATGCGTTAGTAGTATAAAACATTTTTTTTTGTCCTTCAGCCGCTCTAAAATTACACCAACAAAACATAAAAAAAGGATGGTTCTTTGTAAAGTTCCTAAAACAATAAATGTATTACTAGTAAGAAGTAATGTAGTATATTGGTTAATTTCATGTATTATGACCTGAGTCTTTAAACCAAAATAGAACAGATGAGACAAATGTTGACCTGCACCTTTAAATGCGGGAGATTCGCGCGACTCAAGTCATGTCTGTGAGATTGATCCTGACAAGTAGAAGCGTTGTCATCTCTTTCCCAGCAGTTGAAACTCGAGCATAGAAAAACAACCTAGCTTGTGAACAAAATAGTTCTTTGACTTTGTGTGATTTAATTTACCAGCTATGAAACAAAATGGTGGAAATACTTTAGACCGCTACTGTAGCATTTACAGTACCAGTCAAAAGTTTGGACACCTGCTAATTCCAGGGTTTTTCTTTATTTCTACTATATTCTACATTGTGAATAACAGTGAAGACATAACTATGAAATAATACACGTGGAATCATGTAGTAACCAAAAAAGTGTTAAACAAATCAAAATATATTTTATATTTGAGATTCTTCAAAGTAGCCACCCTTTGCCATGATTACAGCTTTGCACACTTGGCGTTCTCTCAACCAGCTTCATGAGGTAGTCACCTGGAATTAGAGGTCGACCAATTATGATTTTTCAACGCCGATACTGATTATTGGAGGACCAAAAAAAGCAGATACTGATTAATTTAAAAAATATTTATTTTATAAAAATAATATTTTTTAAATATTTTTTTATATATATTTGTAATAACGACTTATTTTAACTTAATTAAATACATAAATAAAATCTATTTAGTCTCAATTAAATAATGAAACATGTTCAATTTGGTTTAAATAATGCAGGAACAGTGTTGGAGAAGAAAGTGAAAGTGCAATATGTGCCATCCTTGCTCAGAACATGAACATATGAAAGCTGGTGGTTCCTTTTAACATGAGTCTTCAATATTCCCAGTTAAGAAGCTTTAGGTTGTTGTTATTATAGGACTATTTCTCTCTCTACCATTTGTATTTCATATACCTTTGACTATTGGATGTTCTTATAGGCACTATAGTATTCCCAGCCTAATCTTGGGAGTTGATATGCTTGAAGTCATGAACAGCGCTGTGCTTCAAGCATTGCGAGGAGCTGCTGGCAAACACAGGAAAGTGCTGTTTGAATGAATGGTTACGAGCCTACTGCTGCCTACCACCGCTCAGTCAGACTGCTCTATCAAATATCAAATCATAGATTTATTTATAATATAATAAACACACAGAAATACGAGCCTTTGGTCATTAATATGGTCAAATCCGGAAACTATAATTTCGAAATCAAAACGTTATTCTTTCGGTGAAATACGGAACCGTTCCGTATTTTATCGAACGGGTGGCAACCCTAAGTCTAAATATTGCTGTTTACATTGCACAACCTTCAATGTTATGTCATAATTATGTAAAATTCTGTGGGTGGCCCTCTTGAACCATGTGGGGACAACAGACTGGGATAGGGATTGGTTGAATATGTCCGTAAACACACCAGCCAGCTGGTCTGCGCATGCTCTGAGGACGCGGCTAGGGATGCCGTCTGGGCCGGCAGCCTTGCGAGGGTTAACACGTTTAAATGTTTTACTCACGTTGGCTGCGGTGAATGAGAGCCGTCAGGTTTTGGTAGTGGGCCGTGTCAGTGGCACTGTATTGTCCTCAAAGTGAGCAAATAAGTTGTTTAATTTGTCTGGGAGCAAGACGTCGGTGTCCCCGACGGGGCTGGTTTTCTTTTTGTAGTCCGTGATTGACTGTAGACCCTGCCACATACCTCTCGTGTCTGAGCTGTTGAATTGCGACTACTTTGTCTCTATACTGGGACTTAGCTTGTTTGATTGCCTTGCAGAGGGAATAGCTACACTGTTTGTGTTCGGTCATGTTTCCGGTAGCCTTGCCTTGATTAAAAGCAGTGGTTCTCGCTTTGTTTTGCGCGAATGCTGCCATCAATCCACGGTTTCTGGTTGGGGAAGGTTTTAATAGTCACCGTGGGTATAACATCAATGATGCACTTGCTAATAAACTCTAATAAACTCGCTCACCGAATCAACGTATACATCAATGTTGTTGTCTGAGGCTATCCGGTACATATCCCAGTCCACGTGATTGACGCAATCTTGAAGCGTGGAATCAGATTGGTCGGACCAGCTTTGAACAGACCTGAGCACGGGCGTTTCCTGTTTTAGTTTCTGTCTATAGGCTATAGCCTTGTTTTCAGTTTAGCCTTGTTAAAATCCCCAGCTACAATAAATGCAGCCTCAGGATATGTGGTTTCCAGTTTACATAGAGTCCAATGAAGTTCTTTCAGGGCAATCGAGGTGTCTGCTTGGGGGGATATACACGACTGTGATTATAATCGAAGAGAATTCTCTTGGTAGATAATGCGGTCAGCATTTGATTGTAAGGAATTATAGGTCAGGTGAACAAAAGGACTTGAGTTCCTGTATGTTGTTATGATCACACCACAACTCATTAATCATAAGGCATACACGGTTACCCCAGGAAATCTTAAGTCCTTCTTCTTACCAGAGAGATGTTTGTTTCTGTCAGCGCGATGTGTGAAGAAACCGGGTGGCTGTACCGAATCTGATAACGTATCCCGAGTGAGCCATGTTTCCGTGAAACAGAGAATGTTACATTCTCTGATGTCTCTCTGGAAGGCAACCCTTGCTCGAACTTCATCTACCTTGTTGTCAAGAGACTGGACACTGGCGAGTAGTATACTCGTGAGCGATGTGCCCGTCTACAGAGCCTGACCAGAAGACCGCTCCGTCTGCCCTTTCTGCGGCGCTGTTGTTTTGGGTCGCCTACTGGGATCCGATCATTGTCCTGGGTGGTGGTCTAAACAGAGGATTCACTTCGGGAAAGTTGTATTCCTGGTCGTAATGTTGGTAAGTTGACGTTGCTCTTATATCCAGTAGTTTTTCCCGGCTGTATGTAATAAGACTTAAGATTTCCTGGGGTAACAGTGTAAGAAATAATACATAAAAAAAAAAAAAAAATACTGCATAGTTTACTAAGAACGTGAAGCGTTGACTCTGTTTGCACTGAACGCAAGCGAAGCGGCACAATTTCCCTAGTTAATATTGCCTGCTAACATTAATTTATTTTAACTAAATTTGCAGGTTTACAAAAATATACTTGTGTATTGATTTTAATTAAGTTATTGATGTTAATAGTTAGGTTCATTGGTGCAATGATTTTGCATTTTTTCACGAATTCGCTTTTGTTAAATCATCACCCGTTTGGCGAAGTAAACTGTTTCGATGATAAATGAACAGGCACCGCATTGATTATATGCAATGCAGGACAAGCTAGTTAAACTAGTAATATCATCAACCATGTGTAGTTAACTAGTGATTTATGTTAAGTTTGTTTTTTTATAATATAAGGTTAATGCTAGCTAGCAACTTACCTTGGCTCCTTGCTGCACTCGCGTAACAGGTGGTCAGCCTGCCACGCAGTCTCCTCATGGATTGCAATGTAATCGGCCATAATCTGCGTCCAAAAATGCAGATTACCGACTGTTATGAAAACTTGAAATCGTCCCTAATTAATGCCGATTAATCGGTCGACCTCTACCTGGAATGCATTTCAATTAACAGGTGTGTCTTGTTAAAAGTACATTTATGGAATTTCTTTCCTTCTTAATGCGTTTTGAGCCAATCAGTTGTGTTGTGACAAGGTAGGGGGTATACAGAAGATAGCCCTATTTGGTAAAATACCAAGTCCATATTATGGCAAGAACAGCTCAAATAAGCAAAGAGAAACGACAGTCAATCATTACTTTAAGACATGAAGGTCAGTCAATCAGGAAAACTGCAGTTCGCAAAAACCATCAAGCACTATGATGAAACTGGCTCTCATGAGGACCGCCACAGGGAAGGAAGACCCAGAGTTACCTCTGCTGCAGAGGATACGTTTATTAGAGTTAACTGCACCTCAGATTGCAGCCCAAATAAATGCTTTGACGTTCAAGTAACAGACACATCTCAACATAAACTGTTCAGAGGAGACTGTGTGAATCGCTCCTTCATGGTCGAATTGCTGCAAAGAAACCACCACTAAAGGATGCCAATAAGAAGACGAGACTTGCTTGGGCGAGGAAACACGAGCCATGGACATTAGACCGGTGGAACTCTGTCCTTTTGGTCTGATGATTCAAACGCAGAGTAGTTGAATGGATGATATCTGCATGTGTTGTTCCCACCAGAAAGCATGGAGGGGGAGGTGTGGGAGTGCTTTGCTGGTGACATTGATTTGTTGTTGTTGAAATCAAGGCACGCTTATCCGGCATGGCTAACAGCATTCTGCAGCGATATGCCATACCGTCTTGTTTGTGCTTAGTAGGACTATCATTTGTTTTTCAACAGGACAATGACCCAACACACCTCCAGGCTGTGTAAGGGCTATTTGACCAAGAAGTAGAGTAATGGAGTGCTGCATCAGATGTCCTGACCTCCGGTCAACCAATCTCAACGCAATTGACGGTTTGGGATGAGTTGGACTGCAGAGAGAAGGAAAAGCAGTCAACAGGTGCTCAGCATATGTGGGAACTCCTCCAAGACTGTTGGAAAAGCATTCTATGTGAAGCTGGTTGAGAGAATGCCAAGTGTGCAACGCTGTCATCAAGGAAAAAGGTGGCTACTTTGAAGAATCTCAAATATTTATTTTGATTTAACACTTTTTTTTGGTTACTACGTGATTCCATGTGTTCTTTCATAGTTTTGTCGTCACTATTATTCTACAATGTAGAAAATAGTAAAAATAAAGAGACCCTTGAATGAGTAGGTGTGTCAACTTTGGACTGGTACTGTTTTCTTTCTTTAAATTTGATCGTACGTGACCATTTTTATTCACAAATGCTGGTGACATGCTTGCACTTTGGATCCCTGAACACTCGCCAATGTGGCTAGTGAAATAGACACAGTAGAAGTCGGAAGTTTACATACACTTAGGTTGGAGTCATTAAACTAGTTTTTCAACCACTCCACAAATTTCTTGTTAACAAACTATATTTTTGGCATGTCGGTTAGGACATCTTCTTTGTGCATGACACAAAGTCATTTTCCATTTTCAATTGTTTGCAGACAGATTATTTCACTGGGTCAGAATTGCACATACACTAAGTTGACTGTGCCTTTTTAAATAGCTTGGGAAATTCCCAAAAATGATTTCATGGCTTTAGAAGCTTCTGATAGGCTAATTGACATAATTTCAGTCAATTGGAGGTGTACCTGTGGATGTATTTCAATGCCTACCTTCAAACTAAGTGCCTCTTTGCTTGACATCATGGGAAAATCCAAAGAAATCAGCCAAGACCTCAGGGAAAAAAAATTGTAGACCTCCACAAGTCTGGTTCATCCTTGGGAGCAATTTCCAAACGCCTGAAGTTACCACGTTCATCTGTACAAACAATAGTACGCAAGTATAAACACCATGGGACCAAGCAGCCGTCATACCGCTCAGGAGGACACGCGTTCTGTCTCCAAGAGATGAACGTACTTTGGTGCGAAAAGTGCAAATCAAGATGCTGGAGGAAACGGGTACAAAAGTATCTATATCCACAGTAAAACGAGTCCTATATCGACATAACCTGAAAGGCCGCTCAGCAAGGAAGAAGCTGCTGCTCCAAAACCGCCGTAAAAATGCCAGACTACAGTTTGCAACTGCACATGGGGACAAAGATTGTACTTTTTGGAGAAATGTCCTCTGGTCTGATGAAACAAAAATAGAACTGTTTGTCCGTAATGACCGTTGTTATGTTTGGAGGAATAAGGGGGAGGCTTGCAAGCTGAAGAACACCATCCCAACCGTGAAGCACGGAGGTGGCAGCATCATGTTGTGGGGGTGCTTTGCTGCAGGAGGGACTGGTGCACTTCACAAAATAGATGGCATTGTGAGGAAAGAAAATTGTGGATATATTGAAGCAACATCTCAAGACATCAGTCGGGAAGTTAAAGCTTTGTCGCAAATGGGTCTTCCAAATGGACAATGACCCCAAGCATACTTCCAAAGTTGTGGCAAAATGGCTTAAGGACAACAAAGTCAAGGTATTGGAGTGGCCATCACAAAGCCCTGACCTCAATCCTATAGAAAGTTTGTGGGCAGAACTGAAAAAGCATGTGCAAGCCAGGAGGCCTACAAACCTGACTCCGTTACACCAGCTCTGTCAGGAGGTATGGGCCAAAATTCCCCCAACTTATTGTGGGAAGCTTGTGGAAGGCTACCCAAAACGCTTGACCCAAGTTAAACAATTTGAAGGCAATGCTACCAAATACTAATTGAGTGTATGTAAACTTCTGACCCACTGGGAATGTGATGAAAGAAATAAAAGCTGAAATAAATAATTCTCTCCACTATTATTCTGACATGTCACATTCTTAAACTAAAGTGGTGATCCTAACTGACCTAAGACAGGGAATTTTTACTGGGATTAAATGTCAGGAATTGTTTAAATGTATTTGGCTAAGGTATATGTGATGTTCTGACTTCAACTGTATCTCCCGCCAATACCACAATCTACCCGCAAGTGTTAATGTCAGACCCTGGTTTCAGTTCATATAAGGAAATCAGTCATTTTTTAAAGTATTTTTTTTTTTTGTAAGTAGGGGCATGGATCAGAAAACCAGTCGGTATCTAGTGTGACCACCACTCTATGCATCTCCTTTGCATAGAGTTGATCAGGCTGTTGATTGTGGAATGTTGTCCCACTCTTCATTGGCTATGCAAAATTGCAGGACATTGGCGTGAACTGGAACACTCTGTCGTACACGTCGATCCAGAGGATCCCAAACATGTTCAATGGGTGACATGTCTGGTGAGTATGCAGGCCATGGAAGAACTGGGCCTTTTTCAGCTTCCAGGGATTGTGTACAGATCCTTGTGACATGGGGTTGTGTATTATCATGCTGAAACATGAGGTGATGGCGGTGGATGAATGGTACGTCAATGGGACTCAGGATCCCGTCACGGTATCTCTGTATTAAAATGGCCATCTATAAAATGCAATTGTGTTTGTTGTCCGTAGCTTATGCCTGCCCATACCATAGCCCCACGCCACCACGGGGCACTCTGTTCACAACGTTGACACCAGCAAACTGCTCGCCCACACAATGCCATACACGCTATCTGACAACTGCAAATTGATACTGGGATTTATCTGTGAAGAGCACACTACTCCAGCTGCCAGTGGTCATCGAGGGTGGGGGAGCATTTGCCCTCTGAAGTTGGTTAAGATGCCGATCTGCAGTCGGGTCAAGACCCTGGTGAGGACAACGAGCACGCAGATGAGCTTCCCTGAGATTGTTTCTGACAGTTTGTCCTGAAATTCTTTGGTTGTGCAAACCCACAGTTTCATCAGCTGAGATCAGCCACCCACACAGACTACCTTGCAAGTAAAGAAGCCAGATGTGGAGGTCCTGGGCTGGTGTGGTTGCACATGGTCAGCGGTTGTGAGGCCGGTTGGACATACTGCGAAATTCTCTAAAATGACGTTTGAGTCGCTTATGGTAGAGAAATTAACATTGAATTCTCTGGCAACGGCTTTTTTGGACTTTCTTGCGGTCAGCCTGCCAATTGCACGCTCCCTCAACTTGAGACATCTGTGGCATTGTGTTGTGTGACAACTGTACATTGTAGAGTGGCCTTTTATTGTACCCAGCACAAGGTGCACCTGTGGAATGCTCATGCTGTTTAATCAGCTTCTTGATATGCCACACCTGTCAGGTGGGTTGATTTATCTTGACAAAGGAGAAATGCTCACTAACAGGATTGAGAACAAATGTGTGAACAAAATGTGAATTAAATAAGTTGTTGGTGCGTATGGAACATTTCTGGTATCTTTTATTTCAGCTCATGAAATATATATTTTTTTACCTTTTATTTACCTAGGCAAGTCATTTAAGAACAAATTCTTATTTACAATGACTGATTACACTGGCCAAACCCGGATGACGCTGGGCCAATTGTGCGCTGCCCTATGGGACTCCCAATCACGGCCGGTTGTGATACAGCCTGGAATCGAACCCGGGTGTGTAGTGACTCCTCTAGCACTGAGATGCAGTGCCTTAGACCGCTGCGCCACTCGAGAGCCCAAAACATGGGACCAACACTTTACATGTTGCGTTTGTTATATTTTTGTTCAGTGTAGTTGGAGACTATTGTGGTGTTGACATTCAGTTATTGCCATTTTGTTTATTGATGTTCTGAGTGTTTGCATTAAGAGTGTGTTGTCCATGATGGTTCACAGGTACTTCACTCCCTGCTCTACCGCTTCACCTCCCAGGACTAGGCGGCTCATTTGATCTGCCTTCCTCCGGAAATGTTTGTGTACTTGTTTTGTTGATGTTTAGTGTAACATAGTAGTTGTTGCACCAATCATGAACCCTGTTTACCTCTATTTGGAAATGCATTGAGTCATCTGAGGTCGACAAGTGCTGTGTCATCTGTATATTTCACTGCCAAGCAGTCCCTGTCGGAGCCTCTCAGGTCATTGGTGTATATGGCAAATGGCACTTGAGAGATGCCAGTTCCTTGAGGGGCAACGGGTAGATGTACACAGAGGGATGTTGTTGAACTTGACATACAGCCCCCAGTCCAGCACACACAAGGTAATGCTGGGTTCCATCTGTAGGTGGTGGAGTTTGTAGCATAGGCGAGGCTACATGCCGAGGAGAAGCCCAGGAAAAGGATGCACACGTTGGCGAGTCCTCCAGGTATTTCATGGTGCTGCGCAACAACGCCAGGACTGCATCCTCCACTGTTCTTCCTGATATGCAAACCGCATTGGTCCAAGATCTCCATCCACATGAGACCTGGAACTTGAATATCAAGCGATCAAGGCACTTCACAACGACTGACTTTGGCACCACAGGATGATAGTCATTCAGCTCTCCTGGATCTGGTCGGATCTCAGGTCTTCCAGAGTGAAGGAACCATGTGTTCTGAGAAGGCGCTGTTAACACTAGAACTATTTTACCTGCATATGACTCTGAAGTGATACTCCTTTCACTGCATCTGTAAATTACAAGTTGCGCCCATCTCTTCAAGTACAATTTGACAACTGATAGGCCTAATATTGTCACTTGTCAGATTGACTATTTAATCTTGTCTAACTCGTGTGTGTGAAATGAGTTTAGGTGTAGTTTCGATGGGCCAGCTTTGCATGCTGAATGGCATCATTTGTTTCCCACGCAAAAAATTGTATAGTCAAGGATATGTTTTGCATTATTCTAAAAGTCTACTGCAACATATAACATGTTTTTGTTTACAGTAAATAAAACAGTCCTGTAATAGCTTATTTTTACAAAGTAAAACGTAAATGAGAATGGCATCAACCTGCAAGGTAAAATTATTAACAATTTAAGTTCAATTGTGAAGTAAGGTACACAATTGTTATCCATTTGCAATTCATTCAGTGAGGAGAGAGACGTATTAGCGCCTGGTTGGGTACCAACATCCTACAGCACATTGTCTTGGGGGGTTAAGTCGGGAATATTATTGTTTTTTTGTTATTAAAAAAGGATAAATAGGCTCTAAACACTTCTGTTTGTGATTTTAAGATTCTGACAAACGAGTAGTGTAAAATAAATGAACTTTTCCAAAGTTGCCAACGGATAAATAAAGTTGATCAAAAGGATTGGGCTAATGTTTTCATTGCGAGGGAAATGAAAAATCGGCTATAGGCCTATGTTTTGTCAAGGATATGTTTTATATAATTATACAATCTAAACAAATACATAACATGTTTTTTGTTGATATTTATTCATGCAATTTATCCTTGACAATAGTTTATGCGCCATTTATCAAGCGTTGGTGTTCATGTTTGCGTACCTTGCGAGTTGATTAAGCGTCTGATGCATATGCTGAAGGGGGACGCATGGCAACGTTCTCTAGCAGGTACTTAAAGGCTGAAAGGCCACGCTGTTGTAGTGCTAAAGAGAGTGCAGAAGATGTCTGCCAGCTCGTCTACGCATTCCTTCAGTAGCCGTCCCTTGATTTTGTCTGCTCCGGGTCGCTTTATTGGATATAACTCGTCTCGCCACCACCTCGGCGGTTTTCTCCATCCAATGCCTGGTTGTTCCCTCAGGCTTTCTGTTACAGTGGAGAAGTCCTGATTATCAAAACGACAGTAAAACGTGTTGAGTTCATTGACAAACTATTCCTCGTCCTTTTGTTTTTCTCTTGGGTTTTCTTCTTGACTTGCCCGATAAGGTTTGCCAGGCCTGCCTGAAGTTCCCTGTGTGGAGCATTTTTTTCCCAATCTCTTTTTATAGTTGTCCTTAACTTGGGCTATGTGTTGTTTTACTGTCCCCTGCAGGGTTTTACCTTCCTCTTGGTTGCATGCAAGAAAGACTGTCCATTTCGTCTTAAGTTGCCGCAAGGGTCTAGCCGTGTGTGTGTGCGCCCATGCACACGTGTTGTTATCCTAGCATTGATTTACTCCGGGCACTTCAATAACCCTCTCTCCTCCTTTTTTCTCTTTTCTTGTCCACCCTTTCTGTCATCACTCTCTCCTCCCTTTCTCCTCCCTCTCCACCAGGCCAAGCACCTGCAGAAGCCCTATGAGATCAACCTGATGGAGGAGCTGACTCTGAAGGGCATCACCCAGTACTACGCCTACGTCACTGAGAGACAAAAAGTCCACTGTCTCAACACGCTCTTCTCGCGGGTAAGCCTTGAAAACATTGAACATGTAGTCTGGTATGTGGGCACAGGTTAGTGTACCACAAAGCCTTTACAGTCAACCTTTATTACCATCGGTAGTAATGAGTTTGACCATCTTTTAAGGCCGTGGCTGCAGATCCGACTTTTCCAGGACCTTTTTTCCCCGGGACCCGAAGCTTCTGCGCGTGTTCGGCTCACGTTGTGCGCATGCATTTTCTTTACCTCTACTTTACCCACCCACCACCACACATCTACTGAACCACACATCTACTGAACCACACATCTACTGCACAACCACACATCTACTGAGCACAACCACACATCTACTGAGCACAACCACACATCTACTGAGCACAACCACACATCTACTGAGCACAACCACACTCCTACTGACCACCACACAACTACTGACCACACCTACTGAACTACTGACCACATCTACTGACCACCACACACCTACACAACTACTGAGCACAACCACACATCTACTGAACCACACAACTACTGAGCATAACCACA
Organism: Salvelinus alpinus; assembly: GCF_045679555.1. Lineage (NCBI taxonomy): Eukaryota > Metazoa > Chordata > Actinopteri > Salmoniformes > Salmonidae > Salvelinus > Salvelinus alpinus. Next base: position 5,327,285 of record NC_092111.1, read on the forward strand.
CATCTACTGAACCACACAACTACTGAGCACAACCACACATCTACTGAACCACACAACTACTGAGCACAACCACACACCTACTGAACCACCACACAACTACTGACCACCACACAACTACTGACCACATCTACTGACCACCACGCACCTACAGAACTACTGAGCACAACCACACATCTACAACACACAACTGCTGGCCCACACACGCAACTGCTGGCGCGCACACACACACAACTGCTGGCGCGCATGCGCACACACACACACACACACACACACACACAACTGCTGGCCCACGCGCGCATGCGCGCACACACACACACACACACACACACACACAACTGCTGGCCCACGCGCGCATGCGCACACACACAGGCCCGCGCGCGCACTGCTGGCCCGCGCGCGCATGCGCACACACACAACTGCTGGCCCGCGCACACACACACACACAACTGCTGGCCCGGCGCACACACACACACACAACTGCTGGCCCGCGCACACACACACACACAACTGCTGGCCCGCGCACACACACACACACACAACTGCTGGCCCGCGCACACACACACACACAACTGCTGGCCCGCGCACACACACACACACAACTGCTGGCCCGCGCACACACACACACACAACTGCTGGCCCGCGCACACACACACACACACAACTGCTGGCCCGCGCACACACACACACACAACTGCTGGCCCACGCGCACACACACAACTGCTGGCCCACGCGCACACACACAACTGCTGGCCCGCGCGCACACACAACTGCTGGCCCGCGCGCACACACAACTGCTGGCCCGCGCACACACACACAACTGCTGGCCCACGCGCGCGCGCACACACAGCTGTTGGAGTCTACAGAAATTACATCATAAATATTCCCTTACCTTTGATGATCTTTCATCAGAATGCAGTGCCAGGAATCCTAGTTCCACAATAAATCGTTGTTTTGTTCGATAATATCCATTACTAGTGTCCAATTAGCTACTTTTGCTAGTACTTTTAGTTCACATGTCCAAACGCTGGCGCCGGTCCAGGCGAACTCGGACGAAAACTTCAAAAAGTTATATTCCAGGTCGAATAAACTGGTCAAATTAAGTAGAGAATCAATCTTCAGGATGTTGTTATCATATATATTCAATAACGTTCCAACCGGAGCATTTCTTCATGTCTGTATAAGTAATGGAATACATGGCCATTTCATGACTAGCGCGCGTGACCAGGAACTAGGATTCGGCAAGACCACTGACTCAAATAGCTGCCATCCGGCCCCACATCACACTAGAGGCTTCATTCCACGTTCTACAGACTGTTGACATCTAGTGGAAGGCGTAGGAAGTGCAAACAGATCCATATATTACAGGGAATTGAATAGGCGATGACTTAAACATCGACCCTTCTCAGAATTCTCACTTCCTGTTTGGAAGTTTGCCTGCCATATGAGTTCTGTTATACTCAGACATACTGTATAACTCCGGTACGGCAACATCTAAAAAAATAGCGCACTTAGTAGTGTGTACTGGTTTTCGACCAGTCGGCGAAAGCCAACATCACCCACGACAGAGATGGCTGATTGTCAAGGGCAATGAATTCCAATATCTTGGCTTTAATGGATTTTGCCTTTCATTTATCTCTCTGAAATGTTCTTATTCCATCAAGTGACTGCTCGACTTGTTGACTGCTCGATCCAGACAGCAGACATTGTGGGCTAAGTTAGGAATACTGTGTTGCGCAGAATTTTACGTGGCGTCATATCATGTGCTTACGTTCTATAGGTGTGAACTTCAGCTTTGACATCGGTTTTGCAGATCGGCATTAAACTAGACATCGGGCCAATAACGATGTTGGCATTTTTAGCTAATATTGTCTGATTCCGATATGTTCACCGATTTTGTGCATCCCTTCTAATTAGGCTATATACTTTTGGCGATTTTAATTCAGTTTACATTAGGTAAAGCTTAGCTTCCCCTAGCCTTATGGACATGCTGCAAGTGCTTGCATATTAAAAATGTAACTGCACGTAAACTGCATTAGCTCTTCGAGTGTAAGCTAAGGATGGTTTTTGTAACTTTTTCAAATCATCATTAGTTGTTGCATCATGCATCCTTAGAATGTGTTAAAAATCAAAACATATAGCATAACGTTTGTATCACAACTAAAGTTGCATAAATAACTCTAAATGAAGCATATAGGGGGATATGTTTCTTTGTTAAACGCTCAACACAGAATAGCCGCATGTGTGAGGTCCCTCGCAAATCATTTGGGGAAAATATCCTTTCTATTTATTCAACTATGTTCAATTGTAGGCCTATTCTTCATACTATAAATAATGCTAGCTAAAGTGACTGGTAGTCAGACTAGTAGAGCAGAGACTGCGTGGAGAATAAACACGTGTAGAACGTGTTCTGCACATGCGCATAAGCTTTTTTAGTACGGGGGGGATTCGGATCCGCAGCCACTCTGATCTTTCAAACACACTTCAGAAATGTTTACATTCATGTTAAACCATCGCCTAAGACCTGCCAGAACTCTATATTGTTGTTTTTAAAGCATTTACAGCTTTGAGATTCTCATGAAAAGCGTTATATGAAGTGTTTTGTTATTGTTTGTTAGTTTTAACATTTCCTTTCTCTTGTGGTTTGTTTTTCACAGCTGCAGATCAATCAGTCCATTATCTTCTGTAACTCCACCCAGAGAGTTGAGCTGCTGGCCAAGAAGATCACCCAGCTGGGCTACTCCTGCTTCTACATCCACGCCAAGATGATGCAGGTGAGCCATTTAGATTCACGCTTATTGTCCTACAAGAGAAAAATCTGCATCCTCCTGAAAAGAGGTTAAACATTATTATTGGGTTGGAACCAAAATTATTTTCCAATCGTTTTCGTTCTGAACAGAATTTTCTTTTTGTTCCGTTCCACTGTTCCGACCAGAAAAATAAAGTTCTGAACGGGTTCGTACAAAAAAAAAAAAAACGGTTTACATCGTTCCTTTATGTTCCTTTTTTATACCTCTGAAATATTATTATTATTATAATTTTTTTTACATTTACTGTGCCTTCAGAAAGTATTCACGCACCCACCCACACACACATTTATTCTCACTGTTAGCAGTTGATGTTATTCTTCAATATCACAGGGGGAGGAAAATAGGTTTATTCAAAGAGGATTTATCATGCTTGGAAGTAGATGGTGCGATGGCCATTTCTTGCATGTCCTCAGAGATTCTCTCCACAGAACAAACCGACAGGGTGTAATTTATAACCCCCAGCCCTAGCCTGTGATTGACCAATTATAATTTTTTGCAGTAAAATATGGCCAAATAACAAGTATCCTGCTCCAGTACAGCCGTCCTTTGCATTGTGTATTTATCTTCAAGATATTCTTACACCACCCACACACACACGTGTTTCACCTAACCTCATGACCTAAAACACACATTGCTCTAAATGAAGTCTTCAGTGGTGTTATGTGGACTGTGTCAATGTGCATTCTGTAGGAAGTGCATCCCTATTGATAAAAACAATCACAAATTGTGTGGTTATGTTGGACATGTGAAGCATGCACTTCTATATTTCCGTTCCACTCATTGGATGATTCCGACTGTGTATCTCCCTTAATTGGGCAGGATATCAACCCTGATAACATGGTCTTTAACCCATTAGATATTAATGAAGCCAACGATATCAACCCTGATAACATGGTCTTTAACCACTTAGATATTAATGAAGCCAACGATATCAACCCTGATAACATGGTCTTTAAAACCTCTTGCCACTATAGGGGGTGCTGTTTCAACTTCGACATTTATCGTTCCCAAATTAAACTGCCTCGTACTCAATTCTTGCTCGTACAATATGCATATTATTATTACTATTGGATAGAAAACAATCTCTAGTTTCTAAAACCGTTTGAATTATGTCTGTGGGTGAAACAGAACTCATTCTGCAGTGAAATTCATGACAGGAACTGCGAAGGTCTGAAAACGAGGCTCTGTTCTCAGATCAGTTTAAAGCTCTGTATGTATCCTATGGGTCGACATGAACTGCACCCGCCTTCCCCTGGATGTCAGTAAACAATGAGAATTGGAATGGAGTTTCTACGCAGATCTCAGACCTTATAAAGCCCCAAGGAACGGAGGGAGCTCTCTTTTTGACGTTCGTCATGACGCAAAGCAAGACCTCAGGATGGCATTTTGAAACGCTCAGTTATCGGCCTTAGATATATCCGTCTGTAATTTAATTCGATATAGGTGTTAGAAACATCATAACGAAGTTATTTTAAACCGAGTTATATCAGTTTATGCGAGTATACAGTGATCCCTCGCCACTTCGCGGTTCACTTATCGCGGATTCGCTATTTCGCGGATTTTCATAATGCATTTTTTTTTTTTTTTTGGTGCATTGTGCTCTGCATTCTGATTCGCTAAAAACTCACTCCCGCTTCTTGTATCAAAACCTGCTACGAATTGTGCTATCATTTTGTCGTCTCGTGCAGTTATGTGTACGTACATAAAACAGCTTGCAAATTTACATTAAGTTGGCCAAATTATCTTGTAATTTCGAACATCTCCTAAACCCATAATGTCGACGAAACGGCCTACACGTGAGTCACTGTATTTGTATACATGTAATAGTTGCTAATTGTAAAAAAAAAAAAAAAGTTTTCTATTTCGCGGATTTCACTTATCGCGGGTCATTTTCGGAACGTAACCCCCGCGATAAACGAGGGATTACTGTATTGCGATTTTCGGAATTTCCTTAGTATTGCGTTTTGAACATTTGGGCATGTCTGCGCCACATAGCTATTGTTAGCTGCTAGTTCCAAAGTTGAAGAGGACGTTTTACAACCGAGAAACGATTATTTTGGACAAAGGACAACTTGCCCAAGATTCTGATGGAAGCTCGTCCAAAAGTAAGAGCTATTTATGATGTTATTCCGTATTTATGTGGAAAAATGTAAAAGGATTTGTCCGCCATTATTGCGGCACTGGTCTGGCTGTAACGCACACTGTATGTCTAGTAATGTTAATTTTAAAAATCTAACACAGCGGTTGCATTAATAACTAATGCATCTTTCATTTGCTGTCCAACCTGTATTTTTTTGTCAAGTTTACGATTATTTATCGATTAGATTAGGTGCCTCTCCAAGATGGAGCCGGCCAGAATGCATGAAATGCTGCTACTGATCACATTGTATAACCACGATTTGTGCTGCTAAATATGCACATTTTCGAACAAAACCTATATGCATTGTGTAATATGATGTTACAGGACTGTCATCTGATGAAGTTTATCAAGGTTAGTCCAATTATATATCTTTTGCTGGATTGTTACGATCGCTAACATTTGCTGCTGGTAAATGCGGTTGTGTTTCTGGCTATTGTGGTAAGCTAATATAATGCTATATTGTGTTTTCGCTGTAAAACACTTAAAAAATCTGACATATTGGCTGGATTCACAAGATGTTGGGCTTTCATTTGCTGTACGCTGTGTATTTTTCAGAAATGTTTTATGATGAGTAATTAGGTATTTGACGTTGGTCTCTGTAATTATTCTGCCTGCATCGACACTATTTCAGATTGCAGCTGCAATGTAGAACTGTGATTTATACCTGAAATATGCACATTTTTCTAACAAAACATATGCTATACAATAAATATGTTATCAGACTGTCATCTGATGAAGTTTTTTCTTGGTTAGTGGCTATTTATATCTTTATTTGGTCGAATTAGTGATGGCTACCTATGCAGGAAAAAAATGGTGTAAAAAAAAAGTTGTGTCTTTTGCTATGGTGGTTAGCTAATAGAAATACATATTGTGTCTTCCCTGTAAAACATTTAAAAAATCGGAAATGATGGCTGGATTCACAAGATCTGTATCTTTCATCTGGTGTCTTGGACTTGTGATTTCATGAACATTTGATTATATGATATCCCTGTAGCTTTAGGCTAGGCTATGCTAGTCTGCTTTTTTGATGGGGGGGATCCCGGATCCGGGTTTGTGGCTCGTTAGAGGTTAACCACTTAGATATTAATGAAGCCAACGATATCAACCCTGATAACATGGTCTTTAACCCGTTAGATATTAATGAAGCCAACGATATCAACCCTGATAACATGGTCTTTAACCCGTTAGATATTAATGAAGCCAACAATATCAACCCTGATAACATGGTCTTTAACCCATTAGATATTAATGAAGCCAACGATATCAACCCTGATTACATGCTCTTTAACCCATTAGATATTAACTTTTACTTGGTACTCATCCCGGATCCGGGAGCACCCCCCACAGTAAAAAAGCTGACTAGCATAGCCTAGCATAGCGTCACAAGTAAATACAAGCATCTAAATATCATTAAATCACAAGTCCAAGACACCAGATGAAAGATACAGATCTTGTGAATCCAGCCATCATTTCTGATTTTTAAAATGTTTTACAGGGAAGACACAATATGTAAATCTATTAGCTAACCACGTTAGCAAAAGACACCTTTTTTTACTCCACCAGTTTTTTACTCCATCAGTAGCTATCACTAATTCGACTAAATAAAGATATATATAGCCACTAACCAAGAAACAACTTCATAAGATGACAGTCTGATAACATATTTATGGTATAGGATATGTTTTTTAGAAAAATGTGCATTTTTCAGATATAAATCACAGTTCTACATTGCAGCTGCAATCTGAAATAGCGTTGGAAGCAGCCGGAATAATTACAGAGACCGACGTCAATTACCAAAATACTCATCCTAAAACATTTCTGAAAAATACACAGCCTACAGCAATCGAAAGACACAGATCTTGTGAATCCAGACAATATTTCAGATTTTCTAAGTGTTTTACAGCGAAAACACAATATATCGTTATATTAGCATACCACATGAGCTAACATCACACCAGCATTAAATCAAGGCAAAAGGGGCGATAACGTTATCGCCACCAAAATATATTAATTTTTTCACTAACCTTCTCAGAATTCTTCAGATGACAGTCCTGTAACATCATATTACACAATGCATATAGAGTTTGTTCGAAAATGTGCATATTTAGCATCACAAATCGTGGTAATGCAATGTAATCTGTCAAAACATGGCATGCATTCTGGCCGGCGCCATCTTGGAAAGGCACCTAAGTTTACGATTATTTATCGATTAGATTGACAAAAAAAATACAGGTTGGACAGCTAATGAAAGATGCATTGGTTATTAATGCAACCGCTGATTTAGATTTTTAAAATTTACGTTACTAGACATACATTGTGAGTTACAGCCAGACTAGTGCCGCAAAAAATGGCTGACAACTGCGTTGACATTTTTCCACATAAATACGGAATAAAATCATAAATAACTCTTACTTTTGGACGAGCTTCCATCAGTATCTTGGGCAATGTGTCCTTTGTCCAAAAGAATCGTTGCTTTGTTGTAAAACGACCTCCTCAACTTCGGAACTAGCAGCTAACGATAGCTACACGGCACACACATGCCCAAATCCTCAAACGCAATACTAAGGAAATTCAGAAAAATAACAATATACTCGCATAAACTGATATAAATCGGTTTCAAATAACTTCTTTATGATGTTTCTAACACCTATATCGAATTAAATCACAGACGGATATATCTTTGATCAATAACGAGAGCTTTTGAGCATGCGATTCTGATGTCCTCCCTTGCGTCCTGGCGAGCGTCGAAAAGAAGGGACATCTCACTCCATTCCCTTTTAAAAACTCTGAGAAACACGTAGAGACACCATTCCACTTCTCATTGGTTACTGACATCCAGGGGAAGGCGGGTGCAGTTCATGTCAAGCCATAGGGCACACACAGAGTTTTAAACTGATCCGAGATCAGAGACTATTTTTCAGAGCTTCGCATGTCCTGTCATGAGTTTCGCTGTAGAAAGAGTTCTGGTTCACCCACAGACATAATTCAAACGGTTTTAGAAACTAGAGATTGTTTTCTATCCAATAGTAATAATAATATGCATATTGTACGAGCAAGAATTGAGTACGAGGCAGTTTAATTTGGAAATGTAAAAAAAAATAATAATGCTAACAGCTCCCCCTATTGACAAAAGGTTAATGACGCCAACGATAAATACAATGAAGGTGTTGATCCCGATTCAAATTTCCTGAATTTTACCAGAGATGACGATCACTTGTGATTACTATAATATTAAAAGATGTAACTGTCACGCCCTGACCGTAGAGATATTCTCTATGTTTGGTTGGTCAGGGTGTGACTCGGGTGGGAAACTCTATGTTCTTTATTTCTATGTTTTAGCCGGGTGTGGTTCTCAATCAGGGACAGCTGTCTATCGTTGTCTCTGATTGGGAATCATACTTAGGCAGTCTGTTTTGCCACATTAGTTTTGTGGGATGTTGTTTTTTGTTAGCTCTGTGAAGCCTACAGAACGTGACGTTCGTTATTATTTTGTTGTTTTGTTTGGTGTTCTGAGAAAATAAAGAATCATGAACACGTACCACGCTGCACCTTGGTCCACTTCTGCCGACGGGCGTTAAAGTAACAACCTGTATAACAGTCGATCTATTTCCAAGACGAGCTTATTTTCGACCTTTGATTTGAACGTTCGCGGTCTTCCTAAAAATCACGACCACTTTGTTCCTTATCTGTCTCCTCTCTATCATGAATAATTGCATTGTTGCCCTTTCAGAAGCAAGTTGACTGAAGAGACTTATGGCATGTCTCCGAATGCTATTCACCACTGTACAACATCAAGTGGGAGGAGGAGTGTCCATTTCTGTTCATAAAGTATCTTGCACTTACATCTGATTACATTGATGTTGAATCTCTTTTTCTACAAATTCTCTCCTGTTCATTTTTGAGTGCTAAAGTGGTATTGCAACCATCTACCCGATTCCAATATTGGGAGTTTCATTTGTCCTTGCATCGACCTTGGATTTGATTAATAATGAAGATACAATTTGTTTTCTATGATGATTACAACATAAACTTATTGAAGAGAACCACTCAATGACATCTGACTTGTTGAATACTTTATACTCCATTTATCTGTATCCCCTCATATCTATAAGACCACAGAGTGAATGCTTTATACTCCATCTATCTGTATTCCCTCATCTATAAGACCACAGAGTGAATACTTTATACTCCATCTATCTGTATTCCCTCATCTATAAGACCACAGAGTGACCAGTTCGTCTGCCACCCATATTTTTACAAATAATACGGGTATACTTTATACTGACATTTCTGACCACTTTCTAATTTTCCACTTCTCTTTGGCCGCTGGAAATAAACAGATGGTATTGATTAGTAGTAGTAGATGTAGAATATTTAACTAAATTAATTGTGAGCACTATAAGATCAGCAGCAGGTCATGATGAGATAGGGGCCTTTTTTGGTAAAATCAGTGTCTTCCTCGATTCCTGAGCTTCGCAAACTCGTATTGTTCCTAAATATTTGATATTTTACAAATGATCGCCCAATATGTACATTTTGTACAGATTTGTAGAATATGTACAATATGTACAGATGTTTTACAGAATCCTTGAAAAATGTGTCTATCAGAATATTGAAACATTTAAATCAACACTGTATTCTATATGAGCTACAATATGGTTTTCGTAAAAACTACTCCACAGATTTGGCTCTTTTGCAACTTGTGGATTAAATCTTTACAGCCCTAAACAACAATGAATACTCTCTTGGCATCTTTTTAGATGTATCCAAAGCGTTTGACACGGTTGATCATGAAATATTACTTTCTAGATTGCAATACTATGGTTTTCATGATTATACATATAATTGGTTATATAATTATGTTTATGATAGAGAACAATTTGTTTATTCAAACGGCTGTGCATCTACCAGGGCCAAGATATTCTGTGACATGCCACAGCGTTCGATAGTTGGACCTTTGTTGTACCCAATCTACTGTGTATCCAGAAAGTATTCAGACCCATTGACTTTTTCCACATTTTGTTACGTTACGGCCTTATTCTAAAATGGATTCAATATTTTTTCCCCCGTCATAAATTTACACACAATACCACATAATGACAAAGCAAAAACTTTTTTTTTTTTTTATGTTTGCAAAAAATAAATAAAAATTAAATATAGCATTTACATAAGTATTCATACCGTTTACTCAGTACTTTGTTGTAGCACCTTTGGCAGCGATTACAGCCTCGAGTCTTCTTGGGTATGACGCTACAAGTTTGGCACACCTGCATTTGGGGAGTTCCTCCCATTCTTCTCGGCAGATCCTCTAAAGCTCTGTCAGGTTGGATGGGGAGCGTCGCTGCACAGCTATTTTCAGGTTTCTCCACAGATGTCAGATCGGGTTCAAGTCTGGGCTTTGGCTGGGCCACTCAAGGACATTGAGACTTGTCCCGAAGCCACTGCTGCGTTGACTTGGCTGTGTGCTTAGGGTCATTATTCTGTTGGAAGGTGAACCTTCACCCTAGTCTAAGGTCCTGAGCGCTCTGGAGCAGGTTTTCATCACGGATCTCTCTGTACTTTGCTCCGTTCATCTTTCCCTCAAACCTTACTAATCTACCAGTCCCTGCCGCTGAGAAACATCCCCACAGCACGATGCTGCCACCACCATGTATTCACCGTAAGGATGGTGCCAGGTTTCTTCCAGACGTGATGCTTCTGTCGGCCTGATTGGTGGAGTGCTGCAAAGATGGTTGTCCTTCTGGAAGGTTCCCATCTCCACAGAGGTACTCTGTAGCGCTGTCAGAGTGGCCATGGGGTTCTTGGTCACCTCACTGATTGCTCAGTTTGGCCGGGTAGCCAGTTCTAGGAAGGGTATTAGTGGTTCCAAACTTCTTCCATTTAAGGATGATGGAGGTCACTGTGTTCTTGGGGACCTTCAATGCCGAATAAATATTTTGGTATCCTTCCCAAGATCTGTGCCTCGACACAGTCCTGTCTCGGAACTCTACGGACAGACTGGGGGTCAGCCTGATGAAATGAACTGCTCATTAATATCCTCCGTATAGCCTATCTCTCACACACACATGCACACACACATTTAAACAAAACCATTTTTTTCTCGTGATTACTGATCAATTAATTTATGAATAGTAGGTTTTATCTTTTTTTTTTGTACTTAATTACCTCCTACGTTTAATTATTACTTGATTAAATTAATCATGCAACTAATTCATTAGTAATTTGGGGCATCATGGGAAAAGTTTATTTAATGAGTTAGTTTCCCGAATTAACTGAAGAACATATCGATATACCAGTTATCAATCAATAATTTCCTCATATCAGTCTCATTCTGAAATTGGCTTAATTATTTATTTAATGGAAGCTTTTCTCATGTCAAACATGTAACGTGTGGTGTAACACAGGGCAGCTCTCTAGGCCCTCTACTCGTTTCTATTTTTATCAATGACCTGCCACTGGCATTATGCAAAGCATGTGTGTCCGTGTATTCTGATGATTAAACTATATACACATCAGCAACCACAGCTAATGAAGTCACTGAAACCCTAAACAAAGATTCGCAGTCTGTTTTGGAATGGGTGGCCAGTAATAAACTGGTCCTGAACATCTCTAGAACTAAGAGCATTGTATTTGGTACAAATCATTCCTTAAGTGCTTGACCTCAGCTTTATCTGGTAATGAATGGTGTGGCTGTTGAACATGTTGAGGAGACTAAATTACTTGGCGTTACCTTAGATTGTAACTGTTATGGTCAAAACATATAGATTCAATGGTTGCATTAATGGGGAGAGGTTTAGCCGTAATAAAGATATGCTCTGCTTTTTTGACATCACACTCCAAAAAGTTCTGCAGGCTCTAGTTTTGTCTCATCTTGATTATTGTCCAGTCGTGTGGTCCAGTGCGACAAGGAAAGACCTATTCTAGGAAGGGTATTAGCTGGCCCAGAACAGGGCGGCACGTTTTGCTCTTAATTGTAATCAGAGGGCTGATATACAGTTGAAGTCGGAAGTTTACATACACTTAGGTTGGAGTCATTAAAACTTGTTTTTCAACCACTCCACAAATTTCTTGTTAACAAACTATAGTTTTTTTTTTTAAACCCCTTTTTCTCCCCAATTTCGTAGTATCCAATTGTTAGTAGTTACTGTCTTGTCTCATCGCTACAACTCCCGTACGGGCTCGGGAGAGACGAAGGTCGAGAGCCATGCGCCCTCCGAAACATTAATTAACATTAATTACTTAAAAATCATACAATGTGATTTTCTGGATTTTTGTTTTAGATTCCGTCTCTCACAGTTGAAGTGTACCTATGATAAAAATTACAGACCTCTACATGCTTTGTAAGTAGGAAAACCTGCAAAAATTGGCAGTGTATCAAATACTTGTTCTCCCCACTGTATATAGCTGCAGGCTGTGAATGTGTAGTCTAGTCTTCACCTTCACTCGTCGAAAGTTTCAGAGGGTCTTACCATTTTCTGGTCTTGTAGTTTTAAACCATTTTAAACCGTGTAGCCACCTTTCCACGCTGTCTGGTCTAATATGTTAATTTTTCAGCGAGTCCTTTTAAGCACTCTGGTCGGAAAGCCGGTTCCGTCATGTTGAAACAATGTCTGTGCTCACATGGGCGTGGTTACCGACTTGGCCCAGATTTATATGAAAAGCCATTATCTCATTTAGAAGGGTAAAATCACATTTCTATCTTTTCATAAGTATTCTTATACTTAATCATTTATTTTAGATGCAACCTGTTCACTAGGACGTGTACACTTTCAGAATTACAGTTAGCATGTTATACAGTCTTTCTGATCATTTTAATGACAAAATAGACATTCATTTCCATATCACATCTGTCATAATTCCCAACATTTGGAATATTGAAATATATTGTCCCAATGTTCATTATTTGATGTTTGAAGTTTTGGCAAAGTCTGTCTCTGTTACAACAAAGGGATTTTTAACTTCTCAATACTGCAGTGCAAGAGAGAGAAAGTTTACGACCAGCGTTAAGTCATAAAACCGGGCCAATTCCCCCAAGAGAGAGAGAGAGTTTGGCTATCTGTCAGCCATTGGCCTAGCTGATTTGCCACCTTTGATTCTCACCAAAGAGAGAGTCATGACATATTGTATATTGCTTTTTTGTGGTGTGTTTTTCATATAAGCCACTAGGCTTCCAACCGCACCTGCACATTTTATTTGTTATATATTTTTTTAATCTGTTTTGTCACTTGTTTTCTTTGGTGCAAATAAATTAAACTAAAACCCTTGACATATTCCACATTTTGTTGTTACAGCCTAAATTCAAAATGAATTAAAACTAAAAAAATACCAACCATCTACACACAATACCCCATAATGACAAAGTGAAAACGTTTTTATTTTTATTTTTTTCTGCTAATGTATTGAAAATGATGATAAAATTGGTTGTTGAACTACTGTTGAATTGCTAGACAACCAGATTTAAGTTAAAACTGTAACTCGGCCACAGGAACATTCACAGTCTTCTTGGTAAGTAACACAAGTGTAAATTTGGCCTTGTGTTTTAGGCTATTGTCCTGCTGAAAGTTGAATTAATCTCCCAATGACTGGTGGAAAGCAGACTGAACCCGGTTTTTCTCTAGGATTTTGACTGTGCCTAGCTCCATTCCGTTTCCTTTTTATCCTGAGAAACTCCCCAGTCCTTAATGATTACAAGTATACCTATAACATGATGCAGCCACTGTTATGTTTGAAAATATGGAAAGTGGTACTCAGTACTGTTTACATAGGATTTTCCCCAAACATTCAGGACAAAAAGTGAATTGCATTGCCACATTTTTTGTAGTATTACTTTAGTGCCTTGTTGCAAACAGGATGCATGTTTTGGAATATTCTGTACAGGCTTCCCTTTTACTCTGTCAATTAGATTAGTATTGTGGAGTAACTACAATGTCGTTGATCCATTCTCAGTTTTCTCCTATCACAGCCATTAAACTGTTTTAAAGTCACCATTGGCCTCGTGGTGAAATCCCTGAGCGGTTTCCTTCCTTTCTGGCAAAGGAGTTAGGAAGGATGCCTGTATCTTTGTAGTAACAGGATGTATTGATACACCCTCCAAAGTGTAATTAATAACTTCACCATGTTCAAAGGAATATTCAATGTCTGCTTTAAACAACAACAAAAAATGTATCTACCAATAGGTGCCTCGCTTTTTGGTTGAATCTGTGTTTGACATTTACTGTTCGACTGGGGGACCTTACCAGTGGAGGCTGCTGAAGGGAGGCCGGCTCATAATAATGGCTGGAATGGGGCAAATGGAATGGCATCAAGCCATGTGTTTTGATGTATTTATGTAAATTATGGTGCCACTAACCTCTTGCGGACCTTACAGATAATTGTATGTGTGGGGTACAGAGGTGAGTTAGTCATTCAAAAATTATGTTAAACACTATTATTGCACACACAGTGAGTCCATTCAACTTATTATGTGACGTGTTCAGCAGATGTATACTCCTGAACTTATTTAGGCTTGCCGTAACAAAGGGGTTGAATACTAATTGACTCAAGACATTTCAGCTTTTCATTTTTAATGAATTTGTAAAAATAAATAAATACACATTTTAAATAATCCCACTTTGATATTATGGGGTATTGTGTGTAGACCAGCGATGAAAAAAATCACAATTGAATACATTTTAAATTCAGGCTGTAACACAACAACATTTGGAAAAAGTCAAGGGGTGTAAATACTTTCTGAAGGCATTGTTGCTCGACATTAATTACTTCACCGATCAGTGCGGATAGAGCAGCTTGCTATGGAGCGGGCAAGCTATTTACATGCATTGGACAGACTAGAGTAAGGCGCGAGATGCGACTGACATTTGGCGGGTGGGGAGAGAGCGAGAGGCGATACAGGAGAAGGCTTAGCTTGAAGCACTGTGCATCTTGTTGTTATGACAATTATCATAATTAGGCCCACAGAATTGTACCTACAGAGGATTGCCTACACACTGGCAAAGATTTTCTGTCAGGCAGAGACTGGAATAAGTTTCTGAGTGACAGAGTGAGGGCTTTGCATAAGTGCTTTCCTTTTTGTTGGACTGGGAAAAAATGACCGCAACTTAAAATAATGTTGTTAACCAGTTCCCCTGGTTTTAAAATAACAGTTCTGTTCCGGAACAGTATAGATTACTTTAGTTCGTGGTTCTGAATCTGTTCCTGTAAAAACATTTTTTTTTACAGTTTTTGGTTCTGTTCCCTAGACCGGTTCCAACCCATTATTATTAGTATTATTATTAACATATTTAGTGGGTCTACAAACCATACCAGATTTAATGATGATTCAGATTCATGTTATTTGTCCTATAAGAAAAAACCTGACCAGAGAGGAGACTATATGAGTTTGTGCTAGTCAATGTATGGGAGCCATGAGAAGAGATGCTTTTCTGAGGTTGTGTGTTCAGTGCTCTCATGCAGTGTTCTTTTAATCCTCACAGGAGTACAGAAACCGTGTGTTCCACGACTTCAGAAATGGACTCTGCAGAAATCTTGTCTGCACCGGTACGTGTCCACAGCGCTCTAAAATGCAACCATTTTGAATGTGCTTCTAAATATGTAGCTGTGAGACCTGGAATATAAATTTGGGAGCACCAGTGCGCCTACCAGTGCGCAGCATACCACCCTGCATACCACTGCTGGCTTGCTTCTGAAGCTAAGCAGGGTTGGTCCTGGTCAGTCCCTGGATGGGAGACCAGATGCTGCTGGAAGTGGTGTTGGAGGGCCAGTAGGAGGCACTCTTTCCTCTGGTCTAAAAATAATATCCCAATGCCCCAGGGCAGTGATTGGGGACACTGCCCTGTGTAGGGTGCCGTCTTTCGGATGGGACGTTAAACGGGTGTCCTGACTCTCTGAGGTCATTAAAGATCCCATGGCACTTATCGTAAGAGTAGGGGTGTTAACCCCGGTGTCCTGGCTAAATTCCCAATCTGGCCCTCAAACAATCATGGTCACCTAATAATCCCCAGTTTACAATTGGCTCATTCATCCCCCTCCTCTCCCCTGTAACTATTCCCCAGGTCGTTGCTGCAAATGAGAACGTGTTCTCAGTCAACTTACCTGGTAAAATAACGGTTAAATAAAAAAATAAAAAAAATTAAAGATAGAAAAAAATGATCATTTTTGTAAAGATTAGGCTTCGCTCTGCCATTGTTTCTGCGTGCCCTAGAGAAAAAGCAATCACATATTCATTCGTTTCATGGTCGTACCCAGGCACGTAATTTGCGGGTTATGTGCCCCCTCAATAATATACCGTGATGAGTTTGATTGATTGGAAATGATTTGTAAACGTAAAGCGCAGACAGCTACTGGCTTTCTATGGCTTTAGGCCTACACCACACAGTGATACCTTATTTTATAATTGAACCCCCCTCAACTCCAATTATGCTTTTGGTTTGGTCTGGTCCTCAGAGGCCGTGGTTTGTGAAGAAGAAAAAAGTTGCGTAAGACTTGGAATGTGCATTATCTCCTCTTTCGCTCTCGCTCCTCTTTTCTTAGCCCACATATTTGCGGGTTTGTTAACTCGGAACACATACAATTGCGCAGTCAAATTTAACATGGCAAATTCATTCAAGCACAAATAATAATTATATTGAAAAGGATTATTTTTCAAATGGAGAAAGTTTCGATTGCGAAGCGACAAGACGTGCATCTCGCGTGTGAGCGCTACTTCTCAAAACGAGTGATAATTGGTAACAGTCATATTCGGCTCAATTTTGAATATTATAAACATTAAAATATCTGGTTTCTAGTAGGCTACATATTTAGACATGGCTGTTTCTCTGAACCTCGGGCAGTAGGCTCAAGCGACCCGGTTTCTCTCCCCAGTCAGAGGCAGCCTGCCTCCCAGACTCTGACCAGTAGCAGCAACCTATTCTCGTTATTTAGTTTACAAAACAAATTTGAAGGCCAAAATTGTGAGGGGAATGTGCACTAATCATGTTTATGCAACCTGATAATCATCCTTAGAATACCTCCAGAACCAGCTTCAATTTTAGAAAATCTGCTATAAAATTGGGCCAAACCTAGTCTTCATTGATAGGGATGCATGTGACATTGCACAGCGGTAAACATGTTTATTTCTCCTTGTTTTTCTTCCTCTTGATTTCAATATGAACAACGTACTGGTGTTTTATAAACTCTTTCTTGAGTAAATTTAAATATATACCATATTTTTGGGTAACAAGTCAAATCAAATGTTATTGGTCACATACGCATATTTAGCAGATGTTATTGCGGGTGTAGCAAAAGGCTTGTGTTCCTAGCTCCAACAGTGCAGTAGTATCTAACTAAATGCTTGTGTTCCTAGCGCCAACAGTGCAGTAGTATCTAACTAAATGCTTGTGTTCCTAGCTCCAACAGTGCAGTAGTATCTAACTAAATGCTTGTGTTCCTAGCTCCGACAGTGCAGTAGTATCTAACTAAATGCTTGTGTTTCTAGCTCCAACAGTACAGTAGTATCTACCTAAATGCTTGTGTTCCTAGCTCCAACAGTGCAGTAGTATCTAACTAAATGCTTGTGTTCCTAGCTCCAACAGTGCAGTAGTATCTAACTAAATGCTTGTGTTCCTAGCTCCAACAGTGCAGTAGTATCTAACTAAATGCTTGTGTTCCTAGCTCCAACAGTGCAGTAGTATCTAACTAAATGCTTGTGTTCCTAGCTCCAACAGTGCAGTAGTATCTAACTAAATGCTTGTGTTCCTAGCTCCAACAGTGCAGTAGTATCTAACTAAATGCTTGTGTTCCTAGCTCCAACAGTGCAGTAGTATTTAACTAAATGCTTGTGTTCCTAGCTCCAACAGTGCAGTAGTATCTAACTAAATGCTTGTGTTCCTAGCTCCAACAGTGCAGTAGTATCTAACTAAATGCTTGTGTTCCTAGCTCCAACAGTGCAGTAGTATCTAACAATTCACAACAATACACACAAATCTAAAAGTAAAAGAATGGAATGAAGAAATGTATAAATATTAGAACGACCAATGTCTGAGTGGCATTGACGAAAATAGAATACAGTATATACATATGAAATGAGTAAAGCAGGATGTAAACATTATTAAAGTCACTAGTGTTACATTATTAAATAGCAGCAGTTCATTCAATGGGGGGGGGGGGGTCAATGGATGCTCTGGTGCTCCTAAATGTTATGTTGTGCTCTTAAACTTTTATAAGTTGGGAGTACCAGTGCTACCAATGACATTTCTTTATGTAAAGCACTGCGTGTCCATATGAATTATTTCTGTATATTTTGTTTGGTAATGTCAGATTTTACTTGGGTATGTAGTACAGTTGATTTTACTGTGCTCTGGTTTACTGTTTGAAACAGATCTGTTCACCAGAGGTATTGACATCCAAGCCGTCAATGTCGTCATCAACTTCGACTTCCCCAAGAACGCCGAGACATACCTGCATCGCATTGGAAGATCAGGTATGGAAACTTTCTTGTGTTGTTTATGTGCTTCTTGTTGTATTATGTCAATGCTTTTTTATCAACTTTTAATATCTGAATGCTCTGTTTTGCATCCTGGCAACATGTACATTCCATCCCTCTGTGGTATTGTCTCTCTCAGGGAGGTTTGGTCACCTGGGCCTGGCCATCAACCTGATCACCTCTGAGGACCGCTTCAACCTGAAGTCCATCGAGGACCAGCTGGTCACCGACATCAAGCCCATCCCTGGCAGCATCGACAAGAACCTGTACGTGGCCGAGTTCCACACCGCCAACCTGGACTGCGAGGTGGAGGAGGAGCTGAAGGAGACAGGCTGCCAACAGGAGGAGCCCTAAGAACCCCTCGACTGGTGAGTCATTCACTCTGACATGCTACTGAGCCGGTCTAGCAATATGTAAAATTCCTCAGAAGACCAGATGGACCCAGTACTTTATTGCTTATATGGGCATATTATACCAATCAGTCGGACATGCCAGTGAGAATGTCTAATATTTTAGGTCGACCCTAACTTAGATCTGAAAGGGTCGTAAGCAATTTGGTAAATTCCTTAGAAGGCAATATGGCTCATGTCCATATTTCTTACGTCTATCAAATAATTGTGGATCTACACAAGGGGATAAGGGATATTTCAAATTGGGAACCCATCTTGTGATGTGCATGAAGTGTGAGACCCATCTTTTTAATCCTTGCCACCTTATCTTCCATCCAGGACAATAGGACATACCCGGCTTTTGCACAACATTCAGCTCTTGCACACAGGCTTCAGGCACCTCTTCAACTTCTCTTTTCTCAACCTTCAAAACCTGGCACATGGATGTTAAGGTCGAGTTTACTTTTTGCTGATTTGTATGTTCTGTTCTTATTCCCCCCCCTTGTTATTTCATTAAGAGCTGCCTGTATTTTTTTATTTAAATTGGTTTAACCATGTTGTTTTGCACCAAAGGTAGCTTGCCCAATGCACACTGAATGAGATCAATCAGTCCTTTTTTTGGCTTAAGACATGTAGGCTAATGTTTTCTGGATTGTGTCCCGGTATTGCGAGGTAACATATCAGCTGAAAAACTTCAGAGATAGGTGAGGAACATTGTCTTTAAAAAAAAGGAAGAACCATGCAAAATATTGATCAAGTTGTACTGTTTCCAGCTGAATATGTCGTCCACTTTTATGGCCAGCTTTGGAGGAGGAAAGGTTTGTGTCATCAATGACATGAGGCCTTAGCAACGACCACTAAGGGTAAAGAAAGCTTCAGAATGTTGGAAAGCTCATTCACTTACATGCATTTTTGATTGGAATTAAGATACTATATTTGTAGGTTTTAAACTTATTAGTAAATTCACAAATGGTTGGATAATAAATCCTTTGCTACAGCACTACTAATATCCAACTTCGACTTGAATAATGTATCTTCTGTACTACATACACTGAGCGTACAAAACATTAGGAACACCTTCCTAATATTGCGTTGCACCCCATTTTGCCCTCAGAACAGCCTCAATTCATCGGGTTTCGAAAGCGTTCCACAGGTTTTCTGGCCCATGTTGACTCCAATGCTTCCCACAGTTGTGTCAAGTTGGCTGGTAGGTCCTTTGGATGCTGGACCATCCTTGATACACACAGGAAACTGTTGAGTGAGACAAACCCAGCAGCGTTGCAGTTCTTCACACACTCAAACCGGTGCGCCTGGCACCTACTACCATAACCCGTTCAAAGGCACGTAAATCCTTTGTCTTGCCCATTCGCCCTCTGAATGGCACACATACACAATTCATGTATCAATTGTCTCAAGGCTTAAAAATCCTCCTTTAACCCGTCTCCTCCCCTTCATCTACACTGATTGAAGGTGACATCCAATAAGGGATCATACAGTAGCTCTCACCTGGATTTACCTGGTCAGTCTGTCATGGAAAGAGCAGGTGTTCCTAATGTTTTGTACACTCCGTGTATATAGTTAGCTGGGTTATCAAAATAATGCCTGTATTGGAAAATAGCTACATAGATTGATGGCTTTAGTTTGCTTGAAAGTGGTCATGTTCAAAATGAGCAGCTTGAGTCATGTACACTTTCAGAGGTGCAGTCGGTCCCGACCATAAAATAAATGTTTACGGTAGGTTATTCAAACCGGATTTGTTATCCATGACAACTAGCTGGCTCAGGTCTTTGAATTGCACACAAAGTAATGTTATTTTTTTCCCACAATATTTCTGCTGATTAAAAGTAACACTGCTTGTGCCTTGCCTCAGGCTACTATAGCTAGAGTTACCTAGGTATACATGACATGCATGTCACTAGACAAAATACATTTTTTGTTTATCTCAAATTACGGAGATGCAAACGCCTGTGGTAGTGTTCCCACTCACACTAGATAGAAAACCACCCAACGTAAAAAAATAAATAAAAAAAATTAAATTCAACATAGAGGCTCACACATCAGACATCAACTCAGTTATAGATAGAATTAATTATTTAACATTTAACACGAAAACGAATGCATTTCAACAAGAGATTCCTTCTTCTTTACCCTTTGTGGGCGGGACCAAAGCGGTTGCCAGGGACGCAAGGCCCAAACACGTTCACACTTAAACCGGTCTTCCTCCATTGTAGAGACAAAATGAACTCTTTTATATTGGCTCATTCACACTAGCCATCTTGCCCCGCTTACATTCACATGCCTTTTGTCACTCAAGTGCCTTAATTCCTCTCCCACGTGCGCTCTTATCAGTTCATCCATCTGTCTTTCTCTCCACACAACAGACAGAATACAGACACAATTAAGCTGAATTGTAACATCGGTTGATTCAGATATATGCAAGTAGAACGTTCGTTGTGCACACTCTCCTAGGGAATCTTGTTCGTGTTCTAGATGCTCAATAACCAAGGCTCAAACTCTGACTGACATCATCTAGAATGCCAAAGTACTTTTAATGTAAACTTTGCAATAAAAAAGGGCAGCTTTTACTTAGATGCAATGTGACTGTTTTCCTGTCACTATGAATAATCAATCATGTGAATAAGATATAAATATGATATAAGACTACTGAAAGAAGATAAGACTGGGCCCATTGTAAAAACTGTGGATGGTAGCCTACAATCAAGCTAATATAGCACCGGACAAAAATTCCCTGATATATATAAACGATCTCAGACCAGCACAGGAGCAGTTCATGAAAACACAAGTCACAGTAGCATCCAATTACTGAGCTTGTGCCGCATTTTACTAGTAAAACTATTTTCTGAGCTTTCATACTTATGTTGCGGTGGTGATGTGATTATGGGTCAAAATATCACCCTATTCCCTGCAAAGTGCACTACTTTTGACCAGGACCCATGAAGTAGTGCACTACTTTTGACCAGGACCCATAAAGTAGTGCACTATATAGGAAATAGGCCCATATGTCTGCAGCTATGGAAAGAACAGGTAGAATTTACAATCTATTCAGTCATATGCATCCAATTTCTGAAAGACGCACAAGGTATTGTTGGAGATTATGATCAGCACGGGATCTTTTTTTTTAACCACTGTCTCTTTCACATATGAGCCCCTGTATGGACACCTCAATAAACAACAATTACACTCTAAATATCTACATACACATCTATTACACAATACATGAAAAGCAGACACAAAATATGAAAAGCAAAAAACGAGGAAACAAACACATTATTCAGTCAAAAGGCCCTCTAAACATGGGCCTGAATTGCCCTAGAGGCAATCTTGACGTTTTCTTTGTACAAAACAACATGGTTCAACATATTTTTAAGACCTGCTTTTTCTTCCTCAATTGTGAGGGTCCCTCAAAGTAATATAATATGTTTTTTTAGAGTTAGACGTTTCATGTTGGTACAGTTTTGTGGGTATGTCCTTCGGTTTAGGGTCTAATTTGAATCAATCTAATTGACTCAAATGTAAAAATGTAATCTCCAAAGTGTTGTGAATGTATTAATTGCCAATATGTACTGTGCAGCCCAATGGTACACGCAGCCCATTGGCACAAAATATAGTATATTTAGACTAAAAACTAGGTAACAAGAAACCGAGCTTTTATTTTAAAAACCTCAGAGCTCTTGGGTGATGTTCCTCAGCCTGGCTCCAAGGGAGAAGGGAGGGTATTTTGATATGATACATACAGAGCTGAGAACTTGGCAGAACTCTCATTTGTTATCTCTGCTATTCATTAGGTTGGGAAAGCCCGTCGTTTTTTTGGGGGGGGGGGGGGGTTCGTACAGCTTTGTTATGATTGTGAAAAGCTGAGGGACTATTCTTGTGTGTGGGGTGGGTTGGCTCACATCAGAATTATATTTGAAAGCGAATTGTAGCATCTTCAAACTGGCAGCTGTGATCTTTTTTTTTAGTCCTGCTACAAATGTTTAGCTGATGATGAAAGCAGAGAAAAATATGTGATATTTTTTTTTGCTTCTCTTTGAAATGATTTTTGACAATGCTTGCTAAGCAGGGAGGGGGGGGGCAGAGCTGGGTTTGTGTGGGTTTGCGAGTCATCTTGAATCTTTTCTTCTCTCTGGTACTTAAGAACTCCAGCACAACAGTGGACCAACCAATATGGTTTGCAACAGATCTGAAACTCAACACATTTGTAATTTTACTCCCAAAGTACAAAAAAAGTATTATATTTTGACCATTAGTTTGCTTATTTTAAGTACTGGAGAGAATGCTATCCGAGCACATTCATACTGGTTATCTAGGTCAATCTTTTTACGAGGTGGTTGGTATCATTTTGAGGAAATTGGTTTGTAAATGATTCGTTGTTTACACAATTCGTTTACAATAACAAAAGAAAATATGAATTTGCTTCATGGTGGAGGTAGTTTTGAATATTAGATTTTTTTTTTTTTTGTTTGATTTTAAATACTGACTTTCAGGATTTATATTGAACCGAAACCAAAAAAGTGTAATGTCACGCCATGGCATTTTTAGTGCTTTGCGTGAGTGACTGCCTGTGTGTGTGTGTGTGTGTGTGTGTGTGTGTGTGTGTGTGTGTGTGTGATAGAGAGAAACTTGGTGTGTGAGAAACAAGGTTGGTTGGTGTGTTTTAAGAGTAAGTTAGTGTCCCGTCTCATTTGTTAGTTGGTATGAATATGATTGTCTGTATATGAATGGCTGTTCTGTAGGATTGTTTGGTTGGGTGTTCAATTGGCTGAAATGTGGATTTCTGTACGCAATTGTGAATGTTTCTGTGTGCTTGTTTGTATGTGAGTGACATACAATGTCTTAATACCCGTATGGCTGTTGTCCCTAGCCTGTTTTCTGGTCTACTTTGTGACCCATACTGTGCAAAGACAGAATAGGTCAACACTAGCCATATAGTGTAAACCCCAAACTAGCTCAAGGCAGAGTTTTTCAAATTCCTTTCACATACTGTTCTTTCCGATCAGTGGTCACAAAGGGGACTAGAAAACAGGCACTGTTAGGAGTGTAGAGATGGAATATTCAGTCTATGTCAGTGGGTAAATGTCTGTATACTCAGTTTATTAGGTACACCCATCTAGTACCTGGTCAGATTCCCCCTTTGCCTCCAGAACATCCTGAATTATCTGGGGCATGGAAACATTGCTCAATTCCTATCAAGGGACCTAATGTGTGCCAGGACAACATTCCCCAAACCATTACACCACCACCATCAGCCTGTGCCGTTGACACCAGGCAGGATGTGGCCATGGACTTTCTTACGCCAAATCCTGACTCTGCCATCAGCATGACGCAACAGGAACCGGGATTCGTCGGACCAGGCGGTTTTTTCCACTCCTCAATTGTCCGGTGTTGGTGATCGCATGCTCAATGGAGCCGCTTCTTGTTTTTAGCTGATAGGGGTGGTACCTGGTGTGGTCGTCTGCTGCAATAGCCCATCCGTGACAAGAATCGACAAGTTGTGCTTTCAGAGATGCCATTCTGCGGTGTAGTGTACCTAATAAACTGGCCACTGAGTGTATGTCACTGTCTAATCCTGTGTGGATCTATGTGTGCGTGCTCTTGGCCATTGAGTCAAGTTGTGACTGTGTGAATGAATGAGTACAAATGGGGGAGGGAAGGTTCACTTGTCGTTAACTCCAAGATGTTTGGAAAAGGTAATCATGTTGATACCCTTAAGAACACGAGTATGAGCTAGCCTATATGGTCTATGGTGGGGAAAGGTAAAAGGGGTTTGGGGTATAATACAATTAAGCAAACAAGAATTATGGTATTGCAGCATGGGGTTTGGAGAAAATAAACTGGTACAGATCATTTTGAAACCAGAATACCCCTGATTCCCAAATTGCAATCGAGCTAATACAGCGAAGCCTCAAATGTATCTCCAGTTGCACAAATTCTGAATTGCATGCATGACTGTGTTGTGCTTCTCTAATGCAGACTCCTCTTACATGCAGAGACTCTACATTCAATAAACTGAGAGACTGAATTCTGCAAGAGCTGGGAAGAAAATAGTGTATTCTGTTCCTGGAAACTGGATGAATGACTGGTACTAAAATTCTAATTTGCTAAATTACTTGTTTGGGATTTTTAAACATAGCCACGGTTAAATTTGTCACATACGTGAGTAAAACATTTTCTGTGGTCATTAAGGGGGAGAAGCCATTTCAGAATTCAGTTGCCCTGTGTTTTCTGTTATTGTATAGTGCATTCAGAAAGTATTCCTACCCCTTGACTTATTCCACATTTTGTTGTTACAGCCTGAATTCAAACTCTTTCTCACCCATCTACACACAATACCCCATAATGACAAAGTGAAAACATGTTTTTTTAGAAATGTTTTCAAATTGATTGAAAATGAAATGCATAAATATCTAATTTACACAAGTATTCACACCCCTGAATCAATACTTTGTAGAAGCACCTGTGTTTTGAAATTGACAGCTTGACTGAGGGATACATATACGTGTGAGGTACAGAGATGAGGTAGTCACTAAAAAAATCCTGTTAAACACTATTGCACACAGTGTGTCCATGAAACTGAAGCACATTTTTACTCTCAAACTTATTTTGGCTTGTCACAACTTATTGACTCAAGACAATTCAGCTTTTCATGAAATGTGGGAAAAGTCAAGGGGCTGTGAACACTTTCTGTAGGCACTGTATGTGGGAATGTACACACCTTGGTGGCTATTCCTTTTACTTTCTCATTTGTTATTTTCAAAACTGTTCAGCCCCATGCAGAGTGAGAATTACAAACGGAGGTCTTAACACTGAAACTTTGACGAGGTCGTTTGTCTTACAAATCAGACAGCCGGAGTCAGCCACTATATTGGAGCATACATGTATGCTTGATCTGATTATAGAGAAAGTCGATGGGTAAAGTTGCCCCATTATTTGTCTTACAATATTACAATTTAAAATGCAACTATGTCAATTTGGCTTATTACACCTCCCCCCTCGGTAACCCTAGAAACAACCAATACAAGAAGCGTACTTCAATTATCTACTTCTATCAGAGTCTTAAATTGTACTTTAATGACATTGGAATTAATACAGGGGGTTATAAAATGTAATAAAAATGAACTCAATTGAAAGTGTGGTGTTTTTTCATTGTTCCTGTCTTTGAAGGCTTGTGTACATGCCAGGTTGTGTGCTTTTGTGATGCTTTTACACATAGTTGTCTGCACTCAGGTGTTTAGGCCTACATTCTTACATTCAAATGAAGCAGATTCTCTTCATCCAGAGCGATGTAAAGTTAGTGACTGCTCAGGTCATTATTCTAACTGAAAGGTAAAGCTTCCATAGATATTGACGGACGTGTGTCAGCACAGCACACACCCACAACATTGCTGCGTTTGTTAGTGGTTGAGAATTGTTGCAAGTTAAGTCCACTCATTTCGTAATGGTGCAGAGAGTATAATGTGCAGTTTTATAATGCTATTCTACACATTTTGTCATGTTTTAAAGCTAATTGTCTGCAATTCTACACTTTTTTTTTTATATAGCACATCTTATTATTTTGTTATCAATTTGCCATTAGGTTGAGAGAGAATTTTGCAGTTTTAAAGCAAATTTTCTGCAATTCTATACATTTTGCTATCATATGCTGTCTGACCCCCCCACCCCCACCAGAAGGGCCCCAACCTCTGGAGGTCGGGGGATCCCAGAGCATGTGGTAATCCGGCCCGTGGGAAAAGTGGTGTAGGAGCTATTCCATTCGTTTTGATGAATTTGACTCCAGACCCTCATGTTGTCACTGACCTTCACAGGCAGCACTTTTTTATTTTACATCCCTGAACTGAAACCAACCTCAATGACTCCACCAATCAGAATCCTCCAAACAGTGATGACCCCACCTTCAGCTCTTGAGAACCTTGCTGTCTTTTCCAACTCAGAAAAAGAGTCAATTTTGCAATCTATCAGCAAGCATGGTTGGGTAAGGCAGATATTGCATTTGTCCAATCTTATTGCAGTTCTCTTGTGACTGAAACGTCTAATAACCAGTTGGCTACAAGTGGAGGTGTGGTCGAAATAACAAAACCATGCCTTCAAATTATCACGCTTGAGTTTTCTTATACCTCAGTGGTGCCATGCTGGTTGGTTACGCTGTGATTGACATGTATTTCTGCCACACGTTGTTCAGAGGTGGGCTCATTTGCCCAATCCAAGTGCTACCTCAAGTAAGTAGGCGGGTCTTAGCTATGACGCATGGTAGTTTGAGGTCTTACGTTACTGCCGGGTGTTGCATCGTCCTCTGGAAATCGCAACGTGAGTATCAATTTTAGCGAGGTTTCATTGAAAATAGACAGTCTAAAGATTGTACTTTTTGCGTTGCTGAGGATCTTGTGAATTAGGCTTTTAATTATTTCCTGAGTAGGTGTTTCATCCGTGTTTTCTATAAGAACATCAGGATATAGTAGCTGTGGAGAGCCTATGCAGCTAGCTAGCTAACGTTTCATTGCCGTCGTTTTACGACATACCTCCTACACCATTCGTTAGCTAACTACTAGTTACAGCAGGCCAGCTAACGGGTTGGCCATCTAGATACATTAGCCGATTTAATTATTTAACTTGCTAGTTGTCACTAATAGCCAGAAAGAATCACAATTAATTCAGCATCATAGCACTGGGTGAGATGGTAACTACTACAAGAAACCTTTCATTGCTGGCATGGTTTTTGAGCTACCCATTCAATGATGACCATCACGTAAATGCCAACTGTGCCAACTAGCTATGTAGCTAATTAACATGCTTTGTGTGTAAACCTCTAATGATCCAACTCAACCTTTGGGGATATGTTATAAAACTAATGAGCAGCATTCATGGCTAGGCCACAATTGTAATTTATTGGCGTTCCCTCTGTAAATTGAACACTACAATGTAATCTATGCTGACATGTAAATTGGTGCGCTTTTGTTGTCTTTGCTGTTCTTTTGACAAACAGCCCCATCTCTTCCTGTACCAGTTTTCTATCGCCCCTACTGCTCAACTGCCCAGAGATAGCTAACCGTCTCTCTGAATACACCCAGCATCTTCCAACAAACCATCACATATATCCTCCCCCTTTTCTACCTCCACCCCTGTCTCATCCTATCATCTCCTCTCACAGAATGGGCAGTGTTTTGGCAGCCAGCTCCCCCAACCCGCCAATGGCTCCTGCTGGTGGTAGTCCTGGCAGCCCAGGGATGACGGTACCCCCAGGCTTCTCAATGCCCCCAGTATCACCTGTACTGCCTTCAGGCAATGCGGCACCCGGTCAGCAGGTGGAGGCAGAAGGCCCTCTGCCCAACCCTGGCACGTTTGAAGAGTGCCACCGCAAGTGCAAAGGTAAATAGATTAGTCCATGAAATATCTAGAGAAAGTCCTCCGCCATGTAGATGAGATCTGTGAATTGAATAGTGCAAATATAGGCCAACGGTCACTGACGTTTATCCACTGACGTTTATTTTATAAATAAATACAAATGTCCTGTTCCTTCCCTGACTTTTCCTAAATGTTTGTATTTGACACTGCTCATTTGTCAGAATTTTGAAATCACAAACAAGTATTTAGAGCCTTTTTTATCAGTTTTTATTTTTTTCTCTCTCACCTATTCCCAGCTTAACCTGCCAAAACAATGTGCTGTAGGATGTTGGTACCCAGCCAGGCACTAATCTGATGTCTCTCTTTGCTCACTGAATGAATGATGAATGGGCGATAATTGTGCACCATCACAATTGAATTTAAATTAGGCCTAACTGAATGATAAGGAGGTTGATTTAATTTAGAAAGACAATAGTGTAATGTTTTGTTTTTTATGCACATTTATCAGCAACAAATAATTTCACAGCGCACCTTGGGGGTTGATACTTCTCTTACGTTTTACTTTGTAAAAATAAGCTGTCATTGGACTTTTATTTACTATAACTCCTTTAATTACATTTATTGTAAGGGAAATGAAAACATGCTACATGTTGCATTATTCTGAAGGCCTACTGCAAAACATATCCATGACTCTATCCAGCAAAGCAAATGATACCAGCCCACTGAATTAATGACAAATGTAGGGAATGGGCGATAATTGTGCAAGTTACTTCACAATCAAATTTCAATGAGGCCTAACTGAATGATAAGGAAGGTGAAGAGGTTGAATTAATTTAGAACAACAATAGCGTAATGGGTTTGTGTTAAGCCTATTTATCAGCGTTGGCGTTCATGTTATTCATTTGACAGCGTGCCTTGCGGGTTGATGCTATGCTCTTTTACGTTTTACTTTGTAAAAATAAGCTGTTACAGGACTGTTTGTTACAATAAATGTGATTAGTAATAGAGTTACAGTAAGAGAAACAAACCTATGCCGTGTGTTGCAGTAGGCCTTTAGAATAATGCAAAACATATCCTTAACTCTATCCAATTTTTATGAGTGGGAAACAAACCATGCCAGTGAGCCTGCACAGCTGGCCCATCGAAACTATACCAAAACTAGTTTCAAACATATTAGGGTTAGCCTATAGACAAGATTCAATTCACAATAACCTGATGGGTGACAATATTAGGCCTATCGGTTGTCAAATTGTACATGAGGAGATGGGTGCATCTTGTAATTTACAGATGCAGTGAAAGGAGTATCACTTTATCAAATCCTCCTTCAGAGTCACGTGCAGATAAAACATTTTCATTACTATATTGTATCGGAGAGCATATTCTGCCGTTTCAGATAACTCCTAATTCAAGAGGCGCAGCTGTATTTCCAAATGTGACTTTTTCTAGGAATATCAGCGCTGTCCATGCATTCAGCACATGATCACTCGCGCTACAGCATTGCTCTGGCTGCGAAGCAAAAACGAGTAACGTAATAAACGTAACATTTTAAATATGCTATTCTGTCGTCAATGGATGAATGGGCGATTGGAAGCTGATAATAGTGCATGTGACTTAAAGTAACTGAATGATGAGGATTACTGAATTTAGAACAATAGTGTAATTTTGATGAAAAGTTCTAGGTGTTGTTGGGTGTCTAATTGTTTTATAATGAAAGGCTGGAAATTGTATATATTTCCCCTCAGACAGTCAAATCAGACACTGACTACAACATATAATGTGTGCTGTGTACCGCTGCACCACTCGGGAGCAATATTCATTTGTAAGGGCACCGTACAGTGTATGATACGATCAACAAATTAGTTTTTATATCTTGGCATTAATATATTTCCACATATTTATTTATACAATTCATCCATTACAATTATTCATGCACTGGTGCTTTTGTTTAGGACTACAGCAAATCATTTCACCTGGCTGGTTATGATATTATCTTTTTTGTTTCTACTTTGTCAAAAGAAGCTTTACCTGGATGTTATTAATTACTATGACCCTATTACTAATCGAATCTACAAATAAAGTTGGTCAAATGGATTACACTGTTTTTATTATAAGGGAAATGAAAATAGGCTATAGGTCTGTTTTTCCAGGACTTTGTAGAATTATACAAAACATCCTTAACTATATAAACTTTTTTTTGTTTGTTTAATGTATGTATGTGTATTTCTATATGCAATGAATCCTTTATCAAGTGTTGGCGCATATGTTTGCTGCACCTTGCCGGTTGATATGCATCTGAGGCATATGCTAAAGGTGATGCCTGGCAACATTCTCTAGCAGGTACTTATAGGCTGAAAGGCCAGGCAGTTCTAGTGTTAAAGGATTGGTTCACTATTCTAGAACCATATCTATATTGTTGACATAAATGGCATGTGATAGAAGGGTCCAGGTACTTTTTTATTATATTTTTTGTAGCTTTTTCACTTGGTTTTGAGAAACTTAACGCACCCACAATAGACTTGCTCGTTCTGCATTATGTGGGCTCTGGAAAAACACAAAAGAAGGCTCCAAAAAAACGGCAAAGCTGTCAGTATAGTGCTGCAGGTCTTTAGATGTTGTACGCATGAAATTGTGTAATTCCGGACTTTATCTGCAACATTATTAAATATTTGTGACGGTTCCCCGTCCCTCTCCGTGTAGCCCTCGCAGCACAGCTGGTAGGGGAAACCGCTCAAGTCACACAATATGGAATATAACGTTGCGGGTGAAGTTTGGAATTGCACAGTCTCATGTGTACAACATCCTAAAGACCTGCGTCACTATTGGGTGTTTTTGTTTTTCCAGAGCCCCCGTAATGCAGAATGAGTAAGTGGGGTTAGTTTCTCAACCAAGTGAAATCGCAAAAACAGGAGTCTGGACCCTTCTATAACACACAATATACATAAATACCAAAATAGTGAACCACTCCTTTTTAATGATGCTGTGTCTTCATGTCATATGCCTACACGTAATCTCAATCAGTTCCCATTTCTATGTCTTTCCAGAGGTGTTCCCCATGCAGATGGAGGGTGTAAGACTAATTGTTAACAAGGGCCTGAGTAATCACTTCCAGGTCAGTAAATGTCACTACATCTCTATTTTCTACTGGTAAAATGATGTTGTGAATGGCCTTTGATGATCCTGAGCCTCATTTCATCATTCCGTCTAGAGATAGATCTCCCCTGGCAAATAATTTCATTAAGTTTACGGACTTCGAGTGTAAAACCAAAGATGGTTTAGTTTGAAGATGTGTAGAAACTGCTTCTCCAATAGAAATCACGCTTCTTGAGAATGTCATGGCGACGTTGGCTAGCTAAGTTCATGCTCAGAAACACACGCAGTCGGGTCTAACGGTTGTCTCGCGCCGAACTGCGCATGTGTAGGCAGTCAAATCAAAGGCACTCCTTCGACATAAAGTTGTTTTTGGCAAATAAATGTCGGTTTGTCACTTTCATGAGGTTGGAGTAAGAACATGTTCAGCTACTTAAAAGACATTGGTTCGAATTTAGGTTTTGCATTTAGTTTGAGAAAATGAACTAAGGAAGAATTTCTCTTCTCTCATTGACTTCTCAAACCCCGGTCTGCC
Organism: Salvelinus alpinus; assembly: GCF_045679555.1. NCBI lineage: Eukaryota > Metazoa > Chordata > Actinopteri > Salmoniformes > Salmonidae > Salvelinus > Salvelinus alpinus. The sequence goes on from NC_092111.1 coordinate 5,359,059, forward strand.
GAGTCTGCTTCGGAAGCGTTTCCTGAAGTCCTGCGATGTTGAGCATCTGGGTTTAGAAGCTTTGATAATACTGTGTTAAGATTAGTTCTGGTCTTGCGCTCGTAACCAAACAAGGGAACAACCCAAGTTCTTGGGAAGCTTTTTGTCTTTTCATTTTACACGACACACAGATGTTTGCTTGAGGAGCATTGCTGACAGAAACCTGAAATGTTGTCCTCCTTCTGATCGACCCCACCAGGTGAATCACACGGTAATGCTCAGCACTCTAGGCGATTCCAGTTACAGGTTCGGTGCCACCTATGTGGGAACTAAGCAGATGGGTCCAGCAGAGGTGAGTCCGAGCGAATTGGCTAATACCACAACCCGAAGTATTGTTTGTGATACATTAGCCCTGTACACACTACAGCTATATAAAGTTGTCACCCTTCATTTGAGTGCTTAAAGGGGTATCCTCCAGTTCTCACTCTGGAGAAGTAGATAAAAGGCCTCATTGCCAAAATCCCAAAGTTATATTCACACACACTACCAGTCATGAATGAGAATGACAACTATATTACAGTTATTGTTGCTGGTATTTGTGAAATTAGCTTATTCTGGAAAAGTTTTTATCTGTACTTTGTAACTATTGTTTACTGTCTGCAGTCCTTCCCAGTCATGGTGGGAGACATGGACAACAGCGGCAGCCTCAATGCCCAGGTCATTCACCAGATCTCCAACAGAGTCCGGTCCAAACTAGCCTTCCAGGTACAGATATTTGGTTTTCTATGGTAATTTTTGTTCAGTCTGCCATTAACCTTGGCAGTTGAAATTAGGTGATAGTAAACAATACTTTGAAGTAGAGCTTCAATGCCTGGACCTTACACTGTCACCAAGCCTCCCAAATGTATAGCCCATTTGAGTTACTACATCAGATGGATTGATGACATGTTTATCAATGTGTGTCCTGCTATCAGACGCAGCAGCAAAAGTTTGTGAACTGGCAAGGAGATTGTGAGGTCCGAGGAGAGGACTTTACTGCTGCTGTTACCCTGGGCAACCCAGATGTCCTTGTAGGCTCCGGTAAGCTTTGTGAATGGAGGTATTTTGTAATACTGAAATGTACCACCAACTGTAACTTTATCTGAAGCTCCTCATTTTCTCTTACTACTTCATCTTTCAGGTATTATTGTAGCACACTACATCCAGTCCATAACCCCATCCCTGGCTTTGGGAGGGGAGCTGGTTTACCATCGCAGGCCAGGAGAGGAAGGCACAGTCATGTCTCTAGCGGGCAGATACACAGGTGAGGCATTGGCCACAGTCACACTGAAGTATGGGAACGACCCAGTCTCTGCGCCACCCTTAGATTTCAGGAGTTAAAGGTGTATTCTAAACCATGTAAGGGAGTGTGTACACATATTACTATAAATCAGCAAGAAACTATAAAATAGTTAACTTGTACTTCTGAAGGCAATGAAGTTAAAATGACAAGGCAATGTATGCTTGGAGACAGTAGATATCTTTACAAAACAAAGGGCTTATTTAGAAATAGCCAGGATGAAACAATAAATGTACAGGATGAATGGATAGAGGAGATGGCAACATTTTATAGACGAATGAGAAAAGTATACGGGAGTTTGTCTAACCTATTTATAGCATTGTCCAATGGCGAAGTTCCTTTGGCTGAGTTATGGTCACTCTTCGTCCGAAACCTGTTGTGTCCATGTCTCTGGCAGAAGTCTGGGTGCCCTTTTGGTTCAAACCCGCCGCCCTTTTTGCTGATAGAAGCTTTAAGGTAGACTAGAGGGGGGCCACTCACAGCAAGCACCGAGCACGTGTTGTCCTTTTGCTCATCTTCCTTTGTTCTCTGGCCACTGACTGGGTCCTTGTGTGTTCTTATTGTAGTTGACATCTGGCAGGGATGTGTTAATTTCACACTCTACAAACATGTCTTTTTTTAAATATAATGCAGCAGTAGTCCACTAACTTTTTCCATAGTGGATAGCATATATGTGTGTGTTACACTGACATTTTAAGACCTGTGTTTCTTGCTCTTTCAGGCAGTAACTTCATTGCCACATTGACACTAGGGGGAGCAGGGGCACATGCCTCCTACTACCACAAAGCCAACGACACGGTATTGCTCAATTCCAATGGTTTCCTTCTGTGTCTGTTACTTTTTTACCAAAGTGTTGGTTAGTGTCTTCAGCTCTATCACTGTTATTTTTATCCCACAGTTGCAGTTGGGTGTTGAGTTTGAGGCTAGCACCCGTATGCAGGAGACCAGTGTATCATTTGGCTACCAGCTAGATGTGCCTAAAGCCAATTTGCTCTTCAAAGGTATGGCTTCTGCTTGTATGGACACTGATTTTAAAGTATATGTATATTCCTGCATATTAGCCTTTTTGTTACATTGTTTGCTGTTTTTCTGTATTTTCATATGCAGTTCCATCAAAGTATTCATACCCCTTTACTTATTTGACATTTTGTCGTTACAGCCTGAATTCAGAATGGATTAAATGTCTTCTTTCTCACCCATCTACACACTACCCCATAATGACAAAGTGAAAACAGGTTTTTAGAAATTGACACATTTCTTGAAAATTAAATATCTGATTTACATAAATATTCAGACCCCCGAGTTGACTTTGTAAGAAGAACCATTGGCTGTGATTACAGCTTTTGAGTTGTCTTGTGCAAAGCTGATACAGACATACCCATCTGGATTTGGTGATTCTTCTCCCATTTCTTCCTGGCAGATTTTCTAGAGCTCTGTTTAGTTAGATGCGGAGCGGCAGTGAACAGCAATCTTCAAGTCTTCCCACGGATTTTCAATAGGATTAATTTCTGGACTTTGGCTGGGCCATTCAAGGACTTTCACATTTTTGTTCTGAAGCCATTCCAGCATTGCTTTGGCTGTATGTTTGGGGTCGTTGTCCTGTTGTAATGTAAATCTTCGCCCCCAGTCGAAGGTTGTTTGAACTCTGAAGCAGGTTCTCATCAAGGATCTGCCTGTATTTGGCTCTGTTCATTGTTCCCGCTATCCTTACAAGTCTCCCTGCCCCTGAAAAGCATCCCCATAACCTGATAATACTGCCACCACCATGGTGTTAGACGGGTGATGAGCTGTGCCTGGGTTTCTCCAGACATAGCGCTTTGTTTTCAGGCCAAATAGTTAAATGTTTGTCTCATCAGACCACAGAATATTGTGCCTTTATCTTCCGTTTTTCATGTGCCTTTTCACAAACTCCAGTTGTGCTGTAATGTGCCTTTTTCTCAGGAGTGGCTTCCGTCTGGCCACTCTCCGATAAAGCCCAGATTGATGAAGTGCTTTAGAGACTGTTGTCCTTCTGGCAGGTTCTCCCATCTCAGCCAAGGAACTCTAGTTCTGTCAGAGTGGTCATTGGGTTCTTGGTCACCTCCCTGACCAAGCTCCTTTTTGCCCAGTTGTTCAGTTTGGTCGGATGGTCAGTTTGGTCGGATGGCCTGCTCTAGACAGAGTCTGGATAGTTCCGTATTTTTTCATTTTCCCAATGATGGAGACCACTGCTCTTAAACTTTCAACACTCCAGATATCTTCCTCATCATAATTCTATCTCGGAGATCTAGGGACAGTTCTTTGGATTTCATGGTATAGTTTCTGTTCTGACATGCACTGTCAACTGTGGGACCTTTTATATAGACCGGTGTGGTCCTTCTAAATCATGTCCAAACAATTGAATTGGCCACAGGTGGACTCCAATCAAGTTGTAGTGACATCTCAAGGATGATCAAAGGAAATTGAATGCACCGGAGCTCAATTTGGAGCGTCATAGCAAAGGGGTGTTAATACTTATGTGAATTTTATTTCTGTATTTAATTTTCAATAAATGTGCACAATTATATATTTCATCCATTTTTAAATGTGGGCTTTAACAGAACAAAATGTGGAATAAGTTGACGGTTATGAATATTTTATGAAAGCACTGTTATCCAATTTTCTGTTTTTCTCCCCAATACTCCAGGCTCCATAGATAGTAATTGGGTGGTGGGGGCCACACTAGAGAAGAAGCTGCTTCCTCTGCCTCTATCTTTGGTCCTGGGGTCCTTCCTCAACCACAAGAAGAACAAGTTCCAATGTGGTTTTGGCATCACCATCGGTTAGACTTAACCAGAGTGGGGGAAAGCCTATAGGCAATCTTCACAGAAAGGACAGACAAAGCCTGGACTCACCACTGAGTCTCACATCAATATAATTTGTCCCCATCTGACTACTAAGAAGTTCATTGTTGTTGGTTCCAAAGGTTAATTTTTCCTAAATAATGTGTTAAAATATACACTATATATACAGAAGTATGTGGACACCCCTTGAAATTAGTGGATTCGTTTTTTTCAGTCATACCCGTTGCTGACAGGTGTATAAAATCGAGCACACCGCCATGCAATCTCCATAGACAAACATTGACAGTAGCATGGCCTTACTGAAGAGCCCAGTGACTTTTTCAACGTGGCACTGTCATAGGATACTACATTTACAACAAGTCAATTTGTCACCTTTCTGTCCTGCTAGAGCTGTTATTGTGAAGTGGAAACGTCTAGGAGCAACAATGGCTCAGCCATGAAGTGGTAGACCACACAAGCTCACAGAACAGAACCGCCGAGTGCTGAAGCTCGTAAAAATCGTCTGTCCTCGATTTCAACACTCTGGAAGCAAAGTCAGCACAATAACTGTTTCTCGGGAGCTTCAAGAACACCTTTGGGATGAATTGGAACGCCCGACTGCGAGCCAGGCCTAATCTCCTAACATCAGTGCCCAACCTCACCTAATGATGTTGTGGCTGAATGCTGTGGGGACTTGCTTCCGATGTTCCAACATCTAGTGGAAAGCCTTCCCAGAACAGTGGAGGCTGTTATAGCGCCAAGGGGGGGACCAACTCCATATTAATGCCCATGATTTTGGAATGAGATGTTCAACGAGCAGGTGTCCACATACTTTTGACTATGTAGTATATAATCATTGAAAGGTTAAACAAAGATATGTAAATAAGGTGCATCTTTAGGACTAAAATAATCAATCAAATGATCAAAATTGGGGTAAAAATGCATGGGCCAGAGATTGAGGACAATGTGGTGATGGGATTGGACAATGGCCATATACTTCAGAGACGAACGTACTGAGACCAACATAGCAGACAGCAGTAAAAGAGGACTCAGTTTCCTAACAGCAAGTGTTTTACTGTCGAATTACAGTACTTTTGTTTTTAGGGCAGTGCCTGTCCAGTTTTGTTTTGGTCGGTTTGTTTTTATTTATTTTGTGCTGTATGGTCTATCTGCTTCTTTTCCCTTTTTTTGTTTGTTTTTTAGGTTGGGGAGGCAGAGGGCAGGAAAATCTTTTTCATAATCGTATATATTACCTGTATATATCTATTGGGAAAAGGATAAATGCCATTTCTTACAAAATATGGAGCGAATTGGTTTTGTTTCTTATTGCTTTAAATTCTCTGCTCATAGTTGACAGGGCCCGAATTGTTTCAGTTGATGAGAATAAGCTGAATGCTGTTCATGAGTTTCATTTATTTAAATCACCCATGATGATAATACTGACAAATATGCCGATATGTAAGAAAGTTTGCTTGAAGAAAGTGAGACCCTTTTCAAGAGGGCAACAGTAGATGTGATTATTCTATTGATGATAGAATCCTGCACAGCTTCTGTAATATAGTCCTGAGTCACATGTAGATATTGGTCAGGAGATGGAGAGTCCGATAACTGATCATGTATGTACCAACAATAGTGGTACATACAGTGGGGAGAACAAGTATTTGATACACTGCCGATTTTGCAGGTTTTCCTACTTACAAAGCATGTAGAGGTCTGTCATTTTTATCATAGGTACACTTCAACTGTGAGAGACGGAATCTAAAACAAAAATCCAGAAAATCACATTGTATGATTTTTAAATAATTAATTTGCATTTTATTGCATGACATAAGTATTTGATCACCTACCAACCAGTAAGAATTCCGGCTCTCACAGACCTGTTAGTTTTTCTTTAAGAAGCCCTCCTGTTCTCCACTCATTACCTGTATTAACTGCACCTGTTTGAACTCGTTACCTGTATAAAAGACACCTGTCCACACACTCAATCAAACAGATTCCAACCTCTCCACAATGGCCAAGACCAGAGAGCTGTGTAAGGACATCAGGGATAAAATTGTAGACCTGCACAAGGCTGGGATGGGCTACAGGACAATAGGCAAGCAGCTTGGTGAGAAGGAAACAACTGTTGGCGCAATTATTAGAAAATGGAAGAAGTTCAAGATGACGGTCAATCACCCTCGGTCTGGGGCTCCATGCAAGGTTTCACCTTGTGGGGCATCAATGATCATGAGGAAGGTGAGGGATCAGCCCAGAACTACACGGCAGGACCTGGTCAATGACCTGAAGAGAGCTGGGACCACAGTCTCAAAGAAAACCATTAGTAACACACTACGCCGTCATGGATTAAAATCCTGCAGCGCACGCAAGGTCCCCCTGCTTAAGCCAGTGCATGTCCAGGCCCGTCTGAAGTTTGCCAATGACCATCTGGATGATCCAGAGGAGGAATGGGAGAAGGTCATGTGGTCTGATGAGACAAAAATAGAGCTTTTTGGTCTAACTCCACTCGCCGTGTTTGGAGGAAGAAGAAGTATGAGTACAACCCCAAGAACACCATCCCAACCGTGAAGCATGGAGGTGGAAACATCATTCTTTGGGGATGCTTTTCTGCAAAGGGGACAGGACGACTGCACCGTATTGAGGGGAGGATGGATGGGGCCATGTATCGCGAGATCTTGGCCAACAACCTCCTTCCCTCAGTAAGAGCATTGAAGATGGGTCGTGGCTGGGTCTTCCAGCATGACAACGACACGAAGCACACAGCCATGGCAACTAAGGAGTGGCTCCGTAAGAAGCATCTCAAGGTCCTGGAGTGGCCTAGCCAGTCTCCAGACCTGAACCCAATAGAAAATCTTTGGAGGGAGCTGAAAGTCCGTATTGCCCAGCGACAGCCCCGAAACCTGAAGGATCTGGAGAAGATCTGTAGGGAGGAGTGGGCCAAAATCCCTGCTGCAGTGTGTGCAAACCTAGTCAAGAACTACAGGAAACGTATGATCTCTGTAATTGCAAACAAAGGTTTCTGTACCAAATATTAAGTTCTGCTTTTCTGATGTATCAAATACTTATGTCATGCAATAAAATGCAAATTAATTACTTAAAAATCATACAATGTGATTTTCTGGATTTTTGTTTTAGATTCCGTCTCTCACAGTTGAAGTGTACCTATGATAAAAATTACAGACCTCTACATGCTTTGTAAGTAGGAAAACCTGCAAAATCGGCAGTGTATCAAATACTTGTTCTCCCCACTGTACATTTACACTGAACAAAAATATAGGCGCAACATGGAAAGTGTTGGTCCCATATTTCATGAGCTGAAATAAGATCCCAGAAATGTTCCATACGCACATAAAGTGTATTTCTCTCAATTTGTGCACAAATTTGTTTACATCCCTGTTAGTGAGCATTTCTTCTTTACCAAAATAATCGATCCACCTGACAGTTGTGGCATATCAAGAAGCTGATTAAATATGATCATTACACAGGCACACCTTGTGCTGGGGAGACTAAAAGGCCACTCTAAAATGTGCAGTTTTGTCACAACACAATGCCACAGATATCTCATCCGAGTAGGCCTGCAATTGGCATGCTGCCGGCAGGAATGTCCACTAGAGCATTTCCTGTTAATATCTCTACCATAAGCCGCCTCCAATGTCGTTTTAGAGAATTTTGCTGTACGTCCAACCGCCTTCACAACTGCAGACCACATGTATGTGGTTGAGTGGTTTGCTGATGTCAATATTGTGAACAGAGTGCCCTGGGATGGCGGTGGGGCAGGCATAAGCTACGAACAACGAACACAATTGCATTTTATCGCTGATCATGAGGCCCATTGTCGGGCCATTCATCTGCCGCCAACACCATGTTTCAGCGTGATAATGCATGGCCCCATGTCTCAAGGATCTGTACACATTTCCTGGAAGCTGAAAATGTCCCAGTTCTTCCATGGCCTGCATACTCACCAGACATGTTTGGGATGCTCTGGATCGACGTGTACCAGTTACCGCCAATATCCAGCAACTTCGCAAAGCGATTGAAAAGAAGTGGGACATCATTCCACAGGCAAATGGTCACACCAGATACTGACTGGATTTCTGACCCACGCCCCAATTTTTTTATTTAAGGTATCTGTGACTAACAGATTCATATCTGTATTCCCAGTCATGTGAAATCTATAGATTACAGCCTAATGAATTTATTTCAATTGACTGATTTCCTTATATGAACTGTAACTCAATAAAATCTTAGAAATTGTTGTGTTCATTTTTTTTGTTCAGTGTTATAAATGTGATATAAAAGATATGATGATACTATTTTTAAGTTGATATTGCATTAGGCTTAGTATTTAACTGTTGAAACAGGGATCTGTGTGTTTGTTTTATGTATGCATGTATGAGACAAACAATACTCGGTCAGTATACTGTATATATTGCCCCTTTTGGACTTTGATGGAAAATTATTAATCAGTACGCAGTTCTAGTAGAACAAGTAAAATCAGTCTGATTACTGGCTCTTGGTGACAGTTGGGTCTTCGGGTCCTCTCCATATGGGGCCAGATTCTGCTGGAGTTCCTGCGTTCTCTGAGTCAGCTCAGTCTTGGAGCTCTGGGTCAGGGAAATCATGGTATTCTGGAACTCCTCCAGGTTCTGGTCACTTCTGCTTCAGCTAGGGGCCCAGCTCGGCCTGCAGCTGCTACATACTCTTCTCCAGGCTTCCCTTCAGCTCCTCACTCTTCGGGAGAAGAGTGACCTTCAGCCAGTGCTCAGTTCCTTCTCCAGGCTTCCCTTCAGCTCCCCACTCTTCAGGAGAAGAGTGGCCTTCAGCCAGTTCCTTCTCCAGGCTTCCCTTCAGCTCCTCACTCTTCGGGAGAAGAGTGACCTTCAGTCAGTGCTCAGTTCCTTCTCCAGGCTTCCCTTCAGCTCCTCACTCTTCAGGAGAAGAGTGAACTTCAGTCAGTGCTCAGTTCCTTCTCCAGGCTTCCCTTCAGCTCCTCACTCTTCAGGAGAAGAGTGACCTTCAGCCAGTGCTCAGTTCCTTCTCCAGGCTTCCCTTCAGCTCCTCACTCTTCAGGAGAAGTGGCCTTCAGCCAGTTCCTTCTCCAGGCTTCCCTTCAGCTCCTCACTCTTCAGGAGAAGAGTGCATAGATGACATGTATTTTTCCCGCTGCCCCTGTTCTGATACGGGTGCATAATAAGGGTCCATTCTAAATCAAAACAAATTTCACACATATTATTTAGTATATGAAAAGACCAGATTAAATCAAGAATAGTCTGAAGGGTGACAATATTAGCCTATCAATTTTGATGATGCCCAGCATAAGAAACAATGACTTTTTTGTTGTTGCAACTTTCGAATGATAGTCGCACACCTCATGTAGCCTAGCCCATAGGCCTATATGTTTTAATAAGGTTTGTATCACACCTCATGTAGCCTAGCCCATAGGCCTATATGTTTTAATAAGGTTTGTATCACACCTCATGTAGCCTAGCCCATAGGCCTATATGTTTTAATAAGGTTTGTATCACATAGTGGCCAAATAACTTCCTAAAATGAAGCACATTAATCCGCTTTACAAGGGGTGTAGAGCCTAACTGGCATACATAAGCAGCACGTGAGTTTCAAGTTTGGGGAAGATCATTTTCACAATAAATATGCACTTTTATAATAAAAGCATTACATGCATAATTGCATTTGCGATCACTTTTGATAATGGTGTTTTCTGCTAATGGAACATTTGTGCTTATAGCCTACTACCATGTGTGCATTGCTGCGCTTATAATGCGAAGAAATAGCCTAATAGTTTATCAACGTTTTAAGCTAAACGTTCTGATCAGCCACATTGCTGATCAGAAAAAATCTGGGGATAGTGTTTGTATTAATGTGGGATCTATTGCATCCCACAACTGTCCCAGACAGAATAGAAACATAGTCTGGGACAGAACAGAATAGGTCAACTTTTGTACTATGGGGGATAGTAGATTGACATAGGCTTGTGCTTTTGCTGTTTGTTAGGCCTACTCATCTTGTTGGCTGACAAAGTAAATGTGGACAGTTCTTCCAATATCTTCAATATGGACTTCGGAATTTGATAAGGACGGGCGCAGTTGCGTCCCAGATGTGTCTGTCTTCAATTGTAGCCTATGGGAAACGGCATGGATTTTTTTTAGGGTGCATTACGGCCACACAAAGGGGATGCCACTGTGAAATTCTAAGCATTATCAAGTGCTTGTCAAATTGTGAATGAGTGACTGATGTAATGTGTACAGCCTACTCAAGAAACAAAGCAGAGCTCATGCCTTTCAAGCTACTTTTTTCAAATCATCATTAGAGTCGCATCATGCAGCCTTATAATGTATTAAAAATCAAAACATAACGTTTGTAGAACAACTAAAATGATATTAATTAATTAAATTAAGCATATAGGACTACCTATTTCTTTGTTAACCGCTCAACACAGAATAGCAGCATGTGTGCACTCTCAAATCATTTGGAGAAAATATCCATTCTATTTTATTCAGCTTTCTTCATACTATAAAATTATGCCGTGGAATTCTATACAAATCTTGTCTGCTAAATTAACTAGTGTAGCCCACAGCCATTTGGCATAGCCAGATCAGGACCTAACATAAGGACAACTCAGAGTATGCTATTCTATTCAGATGGCGCCGACGGAGATGGCAGCATCGCGGCTAGTTCTTAGGAAACTTTGCAGTATTTAGTTTTTTACGTACTATTTTTTACAGTATTAGCTCAAGAAATGTTTTGTGTCATTACATACAGCCGGGAAGAACTATTGGATATTAGAGAGGCGGTAACACACCAGAACTACCAGCATTACGACCAGGAATACGACTTCCCTGGAGCCAGATCCTTTGTTCACTCTCCCCAGAGCAATTGAACTTATTCCAGAGGCCGACCCAAAACATCGCCGGCAGAGGAGAGGCACTCGAGGCGGCCTGCTGGTTAGACTTAGGAGGCGCACACACCACCACCACTTCCAAGTATATTACTCGCTAATGTTCAGTCTTTGGATAACAAAATTGATGAGCTTAGAGCAAGGATTTCTTTCCAGAGAGAGATCGGGGCCTGTAACATACTTTGTTTCACTGAAACATGGCTCCTTCTGGATACTCTGTCAGAATTGGTAAAGCCAGCAGGATTCTCAGTACATCGCGCAGACAGGAATAAATATTTATCCGGGAGGCAGAAGGGCGGAGGGGTGTGTTTCATGATTAACGATTTACGGTGTAATTCTAGGAACATACAGGAACTCAAGTCCCTTTGTTCACCTGACCTTGAATACCTCACAATCAAATGCCAACCACATTATCTCCCAAGAGCATTCTCTCTCCGTTTACATCCCCCCTCAAGCCGATACTACGACGGCCCTCAAAGAACTTCACTGGACTTTATGCAAACTGGAAACCACATATCCTGAGGCCACATTTATTGTAGCTGGGGATTTTAACAAAGCAAATTTGAGGACTAGGCTGCCGAAGTTCTATCAACATATCGACTGTACTACTTGCACTGCTAAGACTCTCAACCATTGCTATTCAAACTTCCGGAATGCATACAAGGCCCTCCTCCCCTGCCCTCCTTTCGGCAAATCTGACCATGACTCCATCTTCTCCACCCGTCCTATAGGCAAAAACTCAAACAGGAATCCACACTTCAGGATTGTTTTGATCACGTAGACTGGGATATGTTCCGTGTAGCTTGCGAAAATAATGTCGACGAATACATGGGTATGGTGACTGAGTTTATAAGGAAGTGTATAGGAGATGTAGTACCCACTGTGACTATTAAAACCTACCCTGACCAGAAACCGTGGATAGATGGTAGCATTTGCACGAAACTGAAAGTGTGAACCACAGCAATTAACCGTGGCAAGGTGACTGGGAATATGGCAGAATTTAAACAGTGTAGTTATTCACTCCGCAAGGCAATCAAACAAGCTAAAAGTCAGTATAGAGATAAAATGGAGCCGTATGTGGCAAGTACTACAGATAATCACGGACTACAAAAGGAATACCAGCCACGCCCCCGAGACCGACGTCTTGCTTCCAGACAGGCTAAACACATTCTTCGCACAATTTGAGGATAACACAGTGCCACCGACGCGGCCCGCTACCAAGGATTGTGGGCTCTCCTTCTCCGTGGCTGACGTGAGTAAAACATTTATAACGTGTTAACCCTTGCAAGGCTGCCGGCCCAGACGGCATCCCTGGCCGCATCATCAGCGTATGCACAGACCAGCTGGCTGGTGTGTTCACGGCATGATCAATCTCCCTATCCCAGTCTGCTGTCCCCACATGCTTCAAAATGGCCACCATTGTTCCTGGACCCAAGAATGCACAGGTAACTGAATTTAATGACTATCGCCACGTAGCACTCACCTCTGTCATCATGAAGTGCTTTGAGAGACTAGTCAATGATCATATCACCTCTACCTTACCTGCCACCCTAGACCCTCTTCAATTTGCTTACCGCCCCAATAGATCCACAGACGATGGATTCACCATCACTCTGCACACTGCCCTATCCCATCTGGACACGAGGAATACCTATGTAAGAATGCTGTTTATTGACTATAGCTCAGCATTCAACACCATAGTACCCTCCAAGCTCATCATTAAGCTCAAGGCCCTGGGTCTGAACCCCGCCCTGTGAAACTGGGTCCTGGACTTCCTGACGGGCCGCCCCACAGGTGGTGAAAGTAGGAAGCATCAACTCCACTCCGCTGATCCTCAACACTGGGGCCCCACAAGGGTGCGTGCTGAGCCCTCCCCTGTAATCCCTGTTCACCCATGGCTGCGTGGCCAAGCACGCTTCCAACTCAATCATTAAGTTTGCAGACCACACAACAGTAGTAGGCTTGATTACCAACGATGACGAGACAGCCTACAGGGAGGAGGTGAGGGCTCTCGGAGTAGTGGTGCCTGGAAAACAACCTCTCACTCAACGTCAACAAACAAAGGAGATGATTGTGGACTTCAGGAAACAGCAGAGGGTGCACCCCCTATCTGCATCGACGGGACCACAGTGCAGAAGTTAGTCAGAATCACTGACAAACTGAAATGGACCACCCACACAGGCAGTGTGGTGAAGAAGGTGCAACAGGGCCTTCTCTTTCAACCTCAGGAGGCTAAAGAAATGTGGTTTGTCACCTAAAATCCTCACAAACTTTTCACCTAAAACCCTCACAACTGCACCGCCCGCAACCGCAAGGCTCTCCAAAGGGTGGTGCGGTTTACCCAACGCATTACCGGGGGCAAACTACCCGCCCTCCAGGACACCTACATCACCCGATGTCACAGGAAGGCCAAAAAGATCATCAAGGACATCAACCACCCGAGCCACTGCCTGTTCACCCCGCTATCATCCAGAAGGTGAGGTCAGTACAGGTGCATCAAAGCTGGGACCGAGAGACTGAAAAACAGCTTCTATCTCAAGGCCATCAGACTGTTAAACAGCCATCACTATCACATTAGAGGCCGCTGCCCATAGGCATAGACTAGAAATCACTGGCCACTTTAAGGAATAGAACACTAGTCCCTTTAATAATGTTTACATATCTGTCATTACTCATCTCATATGTATATACTGTATTCTATACTATTCTACGTTATATTAGTAACTTAATAATGTTTACATATCTTGCGTTACTCATCTCATATGTACAGTCCTGGCCAAAAATATTGGCACCCTTGCACTTTTTTCAAATAATGCACCATTTCTTCCAGAAAACTGTTAAAATTAAAACATATTTTGGTATCCACATATGTATGTTTTCGGTGTGCAGTTGAAAAAAATATATATTCGGGATAATTTACTAAATTTTAGCTAATTCCAGAAAGAAATCCTAAAATGTCACGGACAATATTATTGGCACCTTCTAGAAGTAGTTAGAAATACTTAGATTTCAAGCAGGTGATTCTCATTTACTTTGGAATTGAACTCATCTGTGGTGAGTTGAAGGTGCCTGCAGCATAAAAATCACATATTCAATAGAGAAAAGGACTCATTCTCCTGTGTTGTGTCACTGTGTGTACCGCAATGAGTATGGACAAAAGAAAGAAAACCAGAGAATTATCTGAGTAGGTCAGACACAAGATTATAGCCGAGCATGGACAATCTCAAGGCTACAAGTCCATCTCCAGAGACCTTGATGTTCCTCTTTTCACCGTACGTAATGTTATCAAGAAGTTCAAGGCCCATGCCACTGTAGCCAACCTCACTGGACTTGGCCGCAAGAGAACTTGATGGAAGATTGCAGCAAAGGATTGTTTGAATGGTGGATAAAGCACCTCGGTGAACTGCCACACAGATTCAAGCTGACCTTCAGGCACAAGGTACGACAGTTTCTACTCACACCATCCGTCGCCAACTCAATGAAAGGGGATTATGTGGTAGGAGACCCAGGAGAGAAAGACATAAGAGAAAAACATAAGAATGCCTGACTGCAATTTGCCAAAATCCTTCTGGGAGAATGTTTTGTGGACAGATGAGACCAAATTAGAGGTTTTTGGTAAAGCACACCGTCTCTATGTTTACAGAAAACAAAATGAAGCTTTCAAAGAATAGAACACCTTCCCGACAGTTAAACATGGAGGAGGTTGAGTGACGTTTTGGGGTTGCTTTGCTGCCTCTGGCCCTGGGTGCCTTGAACGTGTGCATGGCATCATGAAGTCAGGTGAACACCAAGGTATTTTGGAGCGCAATGTCGGACCCAGTGTCAGAACGCTGGGTCTCCGTTGAAGGTCATGGGTCTTCCAGCAGGACAATGACCCCAAACACACTTCAAAAAGCACCCAGGAATGGTCCAAGACAAAACGCTGGACTGTTCTGAAGTGGCCAGCAATGAGTCCAGATCTAAATCCCATTGAAAACTTGTGTAGAGATCTGAAAACAGCAGTTAGGAGAAGGCTCCCTTCTAATCTGGGAGAACTGGAGCAGTTTGCACAAGAGTTGTGGGCCAAACTGCCAGTACAGAGGTGCAGGAAGCTCATTGATGTTTATAGGAAGTGCTTGATTGCTGTTATTTTGACCAAAGGTTGTGCTACCAAATATTAAGTATAGGGTTTCAATAATTTTGTCAATTTAAATGGATATATTAAGTTCTGAATCAAAAACAAATGTTCTGTAATATTAAGTGAAATAAAGAATTGTGGAGACCAAATACTTTGTTCAATTTCAACTTATTTTTTGGAAAAATTGTGAGTTACTTGAAAAAAGAAAAATATTTTTGGCCACGACTGTATATACTGTATTCTATACTATTCTACTATATCTTAGTCACTTAATGTTTACATATCTGTCATTACTCATCTCATATGTATATACTATTCTACGGTATCTTAGTCCATTCCGCTCTGACATCGCTTGTCCATATGTATAGTCTTAATTCATTCCTACTTGTGTGTATTGGGTATATGTTGTGTAATTTGTTGGATATTATTTGTCACATATTACTGCACTGTCGGAGCTAGAAGCACAAGCATTTCGCTACACCAGTAATAACATCTGCTAATCACGTATGTGACCGATTTGATCTTCTGAAATAGACTACATTTTCTTCATATCGTGCTTCTTTAGACCTGTCTAAAATAAATTGATTTATTGTGATGGTGTAGGCTATATTACATGGATTTATTATTATTTTTAAATGTAGATGTTCCAAAGGTCTGCATCAGTGTAGGCTGTGTGTGGAAGCAAGGAGATGCTAAATGTGTTTCATTTTAATTAACAGTCAATTACCGTGAGGCCGACCGCCACAGCCCTAGCTATGATTGCTTATTGATGTTACTTGTTAAATCCACTTCAATTAGTGTAGACATGGAATGTGTATGCGTGCCAGTCAGAGGCAAGAGATTTAAGTGCCTTTGAATGGGGTATGGTAGCAGGTTCTCCAAATACCAGAATGGTCCACCACCCAAAGGACATCCAGCCAACTTGACACAACTGTGGGAAGCATTGGAGTCAACATGCGCCTATCACGTTTCAGGTATGACCCAAGTGCAGACAGTGAAGAATCAAAAGGTTATTCTTTAAACAGAGGCAGGCAAACGACAGGTCAAGGCAGGCAGGGGTCAATAATCCAGAGAGAGTGTAAGGCAGCGGAACGGCAGGCTCGGGTCAGGCAGAGGTCGGTAAGCAAGGGAAACTGCTGGTAGGTTTGAACGAACAAAACAAACTGGCACAGACAGACAAACACAGGTGTAAGTACCCAGGGGATAATGGAGAAGATGAGCGACACCTGGAGGGGGGTGGAGACAAGCACAAGGACAGGTGAAACAGATCAGGGCGTGACAGGGCCAGTATCCTTGTGGAATGCTTTCAACACCTTGTAGATTCCATTCCCGACAAATTGAGGCTGATCTGAAGGCAAAGGGGGGAGGTTTAACTCAATATTAGGAAGGTGTTCTTAATGTTATGTACACTGTGTATATTGCTAAGAACGTGAGAGTAGGGTTACTCCCCTAGCAGGTCTCAAACCCAGGCCACCAGCACCAATGACGAACACCCTAACGACTGTGTCAATAAGGGATCTCTCAAGGGCATGTCCTTATTGGGCCAGTATAGTTAGTCCCTGTCCAAAAGAAATCCTAAACCCCTTAAAACAACTTTATGGGGTAAGCTTTATTCACAAAATGCACTTTGAAGTAAGTTTCATCTCTGTTACAAGTACACAATAAATTGTTTTAGTGATCATAGTGATTCAGGTTAATATGCTCCACTGACATTAGACAACTACACAGAAAGTCCTTAAATTGTTGAAATAAATCAATCTAATCGGGTAATATTAACTGAAAGCTGACACAGACATGGTGGCATAGCAGGAGGCTCTGAATTGTTGTGAGTTCAAATCCCTGGTGAAGACATGTTCAATAATAATTACTGTATAAATGAACATGCACAATGTAATCATGTGTGTCAAATATGCAAGTTGAAAGCACTGTACTGTAAGTTAAAAGCACTGCGTGTGAGAGTATCCCTAACCTTGCCAACAGAAAAAATAGCTGTGAATGGATTAAACCTGACGTTTTTGTCTTTTGAGCTTCTAGTCATGAAATCTATGCAGCCTACTCAATCACTTTTTATAGCTACTGGCCTCCTGGGCCATATACAGCGTTCCTCACTGAGTTCCCTGAATTCCTATCAGACCTTGTAGTCATAGCAGACAATATTCACATTTTTGGTGACTTTAATATTCACATGGAAAAGTCCACAGTCCCACTCCAAAAGGCTTTCGGAGCCATCATCGACTCAGTGGGTTTTGTCCAACATGTCTCCGGACCTACTCACTGCCACAGTCATACTCTGGACCTAGTTTTGTCCGATGGAATAAATGTTGTGGATCTTAATGTTTTTCCTCATAATCCTGGACTATCGGACCACCATTTTATTACGTTTGCAATCGCAACAAATAATCTGCTCAGACCCCAACCAAGGATCATCAAAAGTCGTGCTACAAATTCTCAGACAACCCAAAGATTCCTTGATGCCCTTCCAGACTCCCTCTGCCTACCCAAGGATGTCAGAGGACAAAAATCAGTTAACCACCTAACTGAGGAACTCAATTTAACCTTGTGCAATACCGTAGATGCAGTTGCACCCCTAAAAACGAAAAACATTTGTCATAAGAAACTAGCTCCCTGGTATACAGAAAATACCCGAGATCTGAAGCAAGCTTCCAGAAAATTGGAATGGAAATGGTGCCACACCAAACTGGAAGTCCACTGACTAGCTTGGTAAGACAGTACCGTGCAGTATCGAAGAGCCCTCACTGCTGCTCGATCATCCTATTTTTCCAACTTAATTGAGGAAAATAAGAACAATCCAAAATTTATTTTGATACTGTCGCAAAGCTAACTAAAAAGCAGCATTCCCCAAGAGAGGATGGCTTTCACTTCAGCAGTAATAAATTCATGAACTTCTTTTAGGAAAAGATCATGATCATTAGAGAGCAAATTACGGACTCCTCTTTAAATCTAAGTATTCCTCCAAAGCTCAGTTGTCCTGAGTCTGCACAACTATGCCTGGACCTAGGATCAAGGGAGACACTCAAGTGTTTTAGTACTATATCTCTTGACACAAGGATGAAAATAATCATGGCCTCTAAACCTTCAAGCTGCATACTGGACCCTATTCCAACTAAACTATTGAAAGAGCTGCTTCCTGTGTTTGGCCCTCCTATGTTGAACATAATAAACGGCTCTCTATCCACCGGATGTGTACCAAACTCACTAAAAGTAGCAGTAATAAAGCCTCTCTTGAAAAAGCCAAACCTTGACTCAGAAAATATTAAAAACTATCGAATCTTCCATTCCTCTCTCTCAAAAAAAAAACGCTGTTGCGCAGCAACTCACTGCCTTCCTGAAGACAAACAATGTATACGAAATGCTTCAGTCTGGTTTTAGACTCCATCATAGCACTGAGACTGCACTTGTGAAGGTTGTAAATGACCTTTTAATGGCATCAGACTGAGGCTCTGCATCTGTCCTCGTGCTCCTAGACCTTAATGCTGCTTTTGATATAATCGATTACCACTACACGGACAAGTTCTGGCCTGGTTTAGATCTTATCTGTCGGAAAGATATCATTTTGTCTCTGTGGATGGTTTGTCCTCTGACAAATCAACTGTAAATTTCGGTGTTCCTCAAGTTTCCGTTTTAGGACCACTATTGTTTTCACTATATATTTTACCTCTTGGAGATGTCATTCGGAAACATAATGTTAACTTTCACTGCTATGCGGATGACACACAGCTGTACATTTCGATGAAACATGGTGAAGCCAAAAAATTACCCTCACTGGAAGCCTGTGTTTCAGACATAAGGAAGTGGATGGCTGCAAACTTTCTACTTTTAAACTCGGACAAAACAGAGATGCTTGTTCTAGGTCCCAAGAAACAAAGAGATCTTCTGTTAAATCTGACAATTAATCTTGATGGTTGTACAGTCGTCTCAAATAAAACTGTGAAGGACCTCGGCGTTACTCTGGACCCTGATCTCTCTTTGATGAACATATCAAGACTGTTTCAAGGACAGCTTTTTCCCATCTACGTAACATTGCAAAACCTGTCATTTTCTGTCCAAAAATTATGCAGAAAAATTAATCCATGCTTTTGTCACTTCTAGGTTAGACTACTGCAATGCTCCACTTTCCAGCAACCTGGATAAAGCACTAAATAAACTTCAGTTAGTGCTAAATACGGCTGCTAGAATCCTGACGAGAACCCCAAAATTTGATCATATTACTCCAGTGCTAGCCTCCTTACAATGGCTTCCTGTTAAGGCAAGGGCTGATTTCAAGGTTTTACTGCTAACCTACAAAGCATTACATGGGCTTGCTCCTACCTATCTTTGCGATTTGGTACTGCCGTACATACCAACACGTACACTACGGTCACAAGACGCAGGCCTCCTAATTGTCCCTAGAATTTCTAAGCAAACAGCTGGAGGCAGGGCTTTCTCCTATAGAGCTCAATTTTTATGGAATGGTCTGCCTACCCATTTGAGGGACGCAGACTCGGTCTCAACCTTTAAGTCTTTTATTGAAGACTCATCTCTTCAGTAGGTCCTATGATTGAGTGTAGTCTGGCCCAGGAGTGTGAAGGTGAACCATGCTGGTCATTTATGAACATTTGAACATCTTGGCCATGTTCTGTTATAATCTCCACCCGGCACAGCCAGAAGAGGACTGGCCACCCCTCATAGTCTGGTTCCTCTCTAGGTTTTGGCCTTTCTAGGGAGTTTTTCCTAGCCACCGTGCTTCTACACCTGCATTGCTTGCTGTTTGGGGTTTTAGATGTAGAACCACACAGCCACTCTACTGAATAACAGACTAGTGATTGCTTTGCTATGCTTGCAGTTAGCCACTGATTCCTTCCAAACCACTCACTGTTGAATTTGCTATTTCAAACTTGTTGTGTTATGTTTTTGTTCAATGGCCGATGAGCACCGATACATTTGATCTATTATTTATCTTCTACATTGGAGGCAGTTTATGGTAGAGAAATGAACATTCAATTATCTGGCAACTGCTCTGGCGGACATTCCTGCAGTCAGTGCTGAGGCCAATAAAAGGCCACTCTAAGATATGCAGTTTTGTCACACAACACATTGTGTAATGCTCATTCTGTTTAATCCGTTTTTTGATATACCACACCTGTCAGATGGATGGATTATGTTGGCAAAGGAGAAATGCTCACTAACAGGGATGTAAATAAAAATGTGTGCACAAAATTTGAGAGAAACCAGATTTTTGTGCGTATGTCAGCTCATGAAACATGGGAACACTTTACATGTTGCGTTTATATTTTTGTTCAGTGTATTTTATGATCATGGATATATGGCATGATGATCATCATACGCATTCCATCCAATTGGCAACAGATTGTCATGATATTCTCAAATCTGCATAATAAAAAAAACATGCACATTTTCCCACCAAAGGCGTTTCCATCACAGAGATAGAGGACTTGGGCCCCAAAGCCCATTTTAGCATGGGCAGTGACATTGAGGACTTAACCATTTTGAAGAAGTCAACTGGGTGGGACTTCCTACAGGGTAAGGAAGGATCACATAATTCCATCCAAGTAATCAGGACGCATAAACCAATGAATTATACTAGTAACAAAACATTCCAAACTGCAGGTGGCAGTCAATCGCCAAACCTGGGCTTTATACCTGTTCAAACAACATATTATAGGTGGCAGTATGCAACCTTTGTTTGTTTACCAATTCATAGCAGAAGAAGAACTATATTTATGGTACTGATGGTTTTGTCACAAAAACAAATATATATATATATATATTGTAAGAGCCATTTTGGCCTGTTTATGAGTTGTGTTGTTTGTCAAGGGTTATTTTGACTTGTTTTGTACACTAGGGCACTAGAGGACATATGTTGGGGTCATGGGTCACATGTGCATAGGTAGCACGAAGGGTTAGCACAGGTGAGAGCACATACAGTATCACTTTTATAGCTTATAGAATGCATCTCTCTGCACCTTTTGTGTAGGAATATGTGTTTTGGAGCTATTTCTATACGCAATAAATGGGAATTTCACCCCAAAAGAGTAACGTTAGGAAAGCTGATTTTTGTGGACGCGTTATGTACAGCTCTCCTGTGCCAGTGGCAGTTCATAGGGAATCGGTACTACAAAAGTAAGAACTAACTCTCGTTGGAAATTGGACTAATGGATCGTTGCATGTAGCATGTCAGATTATTGGAATCATTCGTGCTATGCCCATGACAACGAACAAGGATTGAAAGCATAGAATCCGATTTCCAATCTCTGCTGCCTAATTCATTGAAGTGTGAAGATTAATGATATAGTGACACTGTTGAAGAAGCACAGCGCATTGGAGCGATTATTGATCTATGTTCATGGTTGCATATCGAAATATATATTATTGCGATAGCCTATTGAGGGAATATGGCTGAAAATAATTTTACCACTGCGGATAGCGTTGTGTATGGAGGCGGCAACATGGCGCTAGTGGAGGAGCCTTTATCAAAAAAGTTGACTATAATAACTTTGGGAGGTAATATGATAAGATATACATAACAGCAACATTTCCTTTGATAATTGGCAGCCAAGCATCGATCGTCAGGTTACCAGTATTTAAATAAACTGGTAATATATATTTGACATTCGCATCAAGCACATCACCGTCCATCACTTAACCACTATGAAGTTCATAAATGATTTAATCTGCCTAAAAACAATGCTTTTCCACGTCGTAGGGGTAGTACGACATAGTTTATCATTGCATAATAAATTGTACCGACCGATAAAGATCCCACCATGTCAAACGACCAAACTTCTTGTTTCCACCACACCTGTCGTGATTCTTTATTTTTTTTATATGGCATGACTTTCCTTGCATAAATGGAAACGTGTTTACTGTGGAGAAACTCGGCACAAAAGGCAGTCAAGATACTCCTGATCCAATGTCAACTTTTATTGTAAGACTACTGTAAATCAAAAGCAAAACACATTCTGCATTGATAATGAGACAGTGACATCTAAAGAATAAACTTACCACTACAGAATCAATAACTAATATTTTTCATCACATCTTTGTTACAATTACATTTCAAACATTTTCATACTCATGTTGTACGTGCACACAGTGCCTAAAGATTCAATGAGTAATGCTTACTGAATGTCCAATGAAATCGTTGACATTTAAAAATGACCGATTTACTATAATGTGCCAAACCACCTTCCAGAAATCAAAAGATGTTTAAGTAATCACCATTACCAAACTGGACTGTGGACTGTTTGGAGAGCAGATCTAACCGTTTCCCCAAAGGGTGCAATTTCGAGTGCGTTATCTAATGTGCAATATATATCCAATGTTAAACATAATAAAAAGAGAGACACTCATGGTGTTTGTGTACATAAAGCTCTTCCAAAAAGAGAACAAAGAAAACTTCGCCAACAGCAGCAGGACAGATTTGAACAGTGGTGTAAAGTACTTCAGGAAAAATACTTTAAAGTACTACGAGAGTGCCCCTGGCTACCCATACATTTTCAAAACAAGAAAATGGTGCAGTCTGCTTTGCTTAATATAAGGAATTTGAAATTATTTACACTTTTACTTTTGATACTTAAGTATATTTAGAACCAAATACTTTTACTCAAGTAGTATTTTCCTGGTTGACTTTCACTCGAGTAACTTTCTATTAAGGTATCTATCATTTTACTCAAGTATGACAATTGGGTACTTTTTCCACCCCTGGATATGAATAACTGTTTAAAGCATGACAAGTTTGTAATCTATTCAAAAGGCACATTCTTGCAGTAGTATACAAAAAAACTACTGGTAGAAAAACTGATTTCCGCCGGATACATTCAAATAGTATACGCTGAGTGTACAAAACATTAAGAACACCTGCTCTTTCCATGACTGACCAGTTGAATCCAGTTGAAAGCTATTATCCCTTATTGATGTCACTTGTTAAAACCATTTCAGTCAGTGTAGATGAAGGGGAAGAGACAGGTTAAAGAAGGAATTTGATACAATTGAGACATGGATTGTGTATGTGTGCCATTCAGACGGTGAATGGGCAAGACAAAAGTGCCTTTGAACGGGATATTGAACGGGGTATGGTAGTAGGTGCCAGGAGCTGCTGGGTGTTTTTCACAGGTGGGGGGGATTTCAATATTAGGAAGGTGTTCTTAATGTTTTGTACAATCAGTGTAAATATGAATATAAAAACAAAATAAACAAAGGTTAATATCAATGTTAAATGGATAATCCACTCCAGGAGTGAAACTCCTGTCAATTTGGTGATGGTCGGTTAATCCCTATTACGCCTTTAAAAAATGTCCAATATGCAAAAATAATTTGCCATTTCCTGGTTGCAATTTGTTTTATAGTTCGCACAATTTAAGTTTGTGACAAAACAAGCAAGTTTAGAAAATTATTCTACCATCCAAACCGCTTTTCAGTAACAAAAGGTACTGTATTTTCAGCTGTTTGAAGCTGGTGTAAAAAATAAATAAAGTAAAAGATGCAAAAAACAAAATTAAGAACGGGAAGCATAGAAATTCCGCACATAGAACATATCTTTATTTTTTAAAACTTTATTTAACTAGTCAAGCCAGTTAAAGAACAAATTCTTATTTACAATGACGGCCTACCGGGGAACAGTGGGTTTAACTGCCTTGTTCAGGGGAAGGACAGATATTTATCTTGTCAGTTCAGGGATTTGATCCAGCAACCTTTCAGTTACTGGCCCAACGCTCTAACTATTAGGCTACCTGCCATCACAGATAAACACTAGGATATCTACCGCTTCTTAGACTTGAGTTCAATGAGAATGACAGATGTATAACTCACATTTCAATGTGAATTTGGTCAGGTCGCACAAAAAGTGACATTTTGTTGCTTAAAACAATAACCTGTACGCCAGCTCGCCAAATCAGCCAATAGATGGTATGGGCATACTTGTCTAGAACACATCCATCTGTCTATTTCTTTCAAATGTACTCAAAGTACACAGTCAGATCAATATCCTTTCCTCCAACTACGTACCAATGACCCTGCCAGAGACCTGTCCATTGTGTTGCATTCACAACCTCACTCACTGTTTTGAGCAAGACAAAATCTTTACCAGGTTGAACATGGTGAGACTGTAACTCCTATATTGATAGTGTGGTGTTTGAGATTTTACAGCCAACTAGCTACTTCACATGCTGATATTGACTTTGGTAATATTGTGTATAGCTATGTTTTCTAGCAAGCTAGCCAGCCAGCCCTTCTGTCCGGAGAGAGAATACTGCATTGTGGGTTTTGTAGTCGACTTGCGCTCAAACAAATTTCCACAACAATTTTCAAGTTGCTTCCTTCCTTAACATAACGACGAAAATACATATTGGCGTTATTTAACAATGTAAATCATAGGAATTACTGGTTTTGAGTGGATTATTAATTTACCTATTGCTATAGTTATGAAGACAACCATGGTTAACTCGGAAACTTACTTAGTACTCATCAAAAACAATGATATACAGTCCATTCGGAAAGTATTCAGAGTCCTTGACTTTTTCCACATTTATTTTAAAATGGATTAAACTAAACATTTTCCTCATCAATGTACACACAATACCCCATAATGACAAAGCGAAACAGGTCTTTGGAATTGTTTGCAAATGTATTAAAAATAAAAAAACAGCAATACCTTATTTACATAAGTATTCAGACCCTTTGCTATGAGACTCAAAATTGAGCTCAGGTGCATCCTGTTTCAATTGATCATCCTTCAGATGTTCTACAACTTGGAGTCCACCTGTGGTAAATTCAGTTGATTGGACATGATTTGGAAAGGCACACACCTGTCTATATAAAGGTCCCACAGTTGACAATGCGTGTCAGAGGAAAAACCAAGCCACGAGGTCAAAGAAATTATCCGTAGAGCTCTGAGACAGGATTGTGTCGAGGCACAGATCTGGGGAAGGACACCAAAAAATGTCTGCAGCATTGAAGGTCCTGAAGAACACAGTGGCCTCCATCATTCTTAAATGGAAGAAGTTTGGAACCACCAAGACCTTTCCTAGAGCTGGCCGCCTGGCCAAACTGAGCAATCGGGGGAGAAGGGCCTTGGTCAGGGAGGTGACTGAGAACCCGATGGTCACTCTGACAGAGCTCCTCTGTGGAAATGGGAGAACCTTCCAGAAGGACAACCACCTCTGCAGCACTCCACCAATCAGGCCTTTATGGTAGAGTGGCCAGACGGAAGCCACTCCTCAGTAAAAGGTACATGACAGCCCACTTGGAGTTTGCCAAAAGGCACCTAAAGGACTTTCAGACCATGAGAAACAAGATTCTCTGGTCTGATGAAACCATGATTGAACTCTTTGGCCTGAATGCCAAGAGTCACGTCTGGAGGAAATCTGGCACCATCCCTACAGTGAAGCATGCCGGTGGCAGCGTCATGCTGTGGGGATGTTTTTCAGCGGAAGGGACTGGGAGACTAGTCAGGATCAAGGGAAAGATGATCGGAGCAAAGTACAGAGATCCTTGATGAAAACCTGATCCAGAGTGCTCAGGACCTCAGACTGGGGCGAAGGTTCACCTTCCAACAGGACAACGATCCTAAGCACAGAGCCAAGACAACGCAGGAGTGGCTTCGGGACAAGTCTCTTAATATCCTTGAGTGACCCAGCCAGAGCCCAGACTTGAACCCGATCGAACATCTCTGGAGAGACCTGAAAATAGCTGTGCAGCGACGCTCCCCATCCAACCTGACAGAGTATGAGAGGATCTGCAAAGAAAAATGGGAGAAACTCCCCAAATACAGGTGTGCCAAGCTTGTAGCGTCATACCCAAGAAGACTCAAGGCTGTAATCACTGCCAAAGGTGCTTCAACAAAGTACTGAGTAAAAGGTCTAAATACATGTAACTGTGATATTTCAGTTCTTTTTTTTTATACATTTGCAAAAATCCATTTTAGAATAAGGCTGTAACGTACCAAAATGTGGAAAAAGTAAATTGGTCTGAATACTTTCCGATGCAAATGTCCATTAGTGGAAAAAATATATTGATTTTCACTTCACCCCCCTGGCATGATGTAAGTAATGCTCATGTAGCTCTGAGACGTTGCTAAATGTTACCCAACAATCAGCACACTCAAAGCCATCATACCGCTGTTTTTTGCCCCTTGATATCACAAATGTTGTTGAGGCTCTAAAGAAAGCATCATCATTACCCTTAGACTTTTTCCATCTTTGAAGTGGTACATTCTGAGGACCTTTATCCAAGGGACAGGGTGATTCATGAGTCGGCATGTGTGGGGTGTCTGTTTTTGGCATACATGGAGTAGGTTCATAAATAAGGACACATGAGGAGCATGAGCGCCGAGGTAGATCCGAGTTGTTTGCCTCGCAACAGTTATTGCTTGGGCTGGTTCGCCCTTCATGTTCAAGGGACACAGTGTTACGGGGCGAGTCGTGGACTGAGGATAAGCTAGAGTTTAGAATCTCCTGGGGCTCTTCTTCTGTGTCTGAAACAACGACCGGTGGCTGTGAGGCTATTTTAGGGACGACATACAGACGATCAGGGTGAGGATACCTATATATGTTCCTTTTCTTTGACAGGAGAAGACTAGGTACTGTCGTAGGGGATAGAGGCGTGACTCTCTCTCGTGGTTTGTTTGAGAGCTTGGAGGTCAGGGAAGCAGAAACTACATTTGCTGAACTGCTATATGTTTCCTTCCCCCCTATAAGATGGCAAACCTGATGGGCTTGGAGCAAGTCTGTGGTTGTAAATCTGCCATTACATTTTCTACAGTGATAGGGAAATCGAAGTGGTTCCAATGGCCCTTCAGGGACAGGGATAACAGGGCGGGCTTTGTGAGCCTTCAAGTGATTCTTTAAGGCTAGGTAACTAGGAAATGGGAGCTTGCAAGGGAGACAATAGTGCGAGCTAGCACCTCTGTGTAAGAGACGATGTCTCTCCAAATTTCTGAAACTGGTGAAACCCTTTTCACACGTGTCACATTTCAGGCTTTCGCACGGCTGGTGATTGTCGCACAGATGGGTATTTAAGTCTTCTTCAGTGACATAGGTTTTGGGACATAACGGACAAACGTAGGGTCTCTGCGATGCATGTTCCTGCATGTGCTCCCGATAGGAGCCAAAGAAGCGAAACTCTAAATTGCACTGAGTGCATGAGAAGCTACAGCGTTTTCCTCTGTGTAGTCCCTGATGCAACCAGAGCTTATTCCACCGGTTAAAGGATTTTCCAAATTTTCCACGGGGATATCTGTTACAAGGAGCATGGGTCTGAAAACGAGAGCGAAAACCTGAAGGCTGTTGAACCACACGTACTGAATTACAGCTCATTACAGAGGGGGACAATATGGCAGAACTTGCACACATGGAGTTTGAGGGAGAAGGACGATTTATCTCTAACCCATTACCTGGGGTCTGGCAAGCAGGTTTGGGGTTTTGTGGAAGCACATCTGAGGAATACTCCTCCATAGTTTCCAGAGGCTCAGGCTCCTTACATTTAGGATGTTGGTCATCAGTAGATAACATTTCCTGATTATCATTGCACAGATTATCTATTTCAGTCACATGCATCGGATTTTGCAGAGTTTGGGGTTCATGCCAGACCTCTGACAAGGACGAATTGCATGCCCTCTCCTCTCCACTTGATTTGCAGCACACTTTACAATGAACACATACTTCAGGAACCTCATACCGTTGTCCACAGATCTCACAAAGGTTTGGCTTGCTATTAGTGTGCGTTTGCAGATGAAGAATGTACTGACACCAGTGACGATTAAGTTGTTTGCAAATCTGACATTTAAAGTACATTGGGGTATTAATCTGCCCATCAGCCCTTTGCTCCACCAGGAACCCCTCAATGTCAACCTTGTTTCCATCCCCTTCATCTCTAGCCTCGAAACACACTTTGGAGACTTGATGTGTGCGCAAGGATGAGAAGTCGCTAAAGGCCTGACCACAGTGGTTACAGAAGAAAGGCATCTCTCCTGAGTGCATATGAGAGTGGGTTTTGAGCTCCCTAAGCAGACCAAAGCCTTTTCCACACACAGAGCAAGCATACGGTTTAACAGGCCAGTGTGTTTTCTCATGTGCACTGAAACTTGAGAACGTGATAAACATCTTGCCACAGACTTTGCAGGTGAAACGCCTCACTCCACTGTGTGTTTGTAGGTGCAGCTTCAATGTGGCCTTATTGAAAAAAATGTTAAAACAAGTGGAGCATCTAAGGGATTTCCTGCCATTAAGAGAGACTGGGGACTCTATGTAATCAGTGTAAGGTTGAATCTGGATTTCTTGGTCTCTTCCTGTTTTATTAATCAAACTGAACCTCTTGGTGCCCTTCATGTGGATCTTGAAATGATCAATCAAGTCATCTTTGTTTGGAGACTGAGTGACGCAACATGGGCATTGCATGGGCCCATGTTGTTTGTGGATGTTTGAGTGTGATTTGAGTTTGGAGAGATGAGCAAAGCTCTTGCCGCACTTCTGGCAACCGTACGGCTTCTCACCTGTGTGGATGCGCTTGTGAATTGTGTATGCCGCTATGTGACGGAACGAGCGACTGCAGAAATGGCATGATATAGGTTTCCTCGTCTTAAAATTGGGTAGGAGTACACTTGAATGCTGCAATTTAGCACGAGCTGTTAGGGGTTGATCGCCACAGTTGATCTCCTCCTCCACACACACTCGATTGCAGTTTGTTACTGCTTTCACATGTGCTCTACATTCTTTCTCTTGTTCAACACTTTCCAACGTGTCATTTTCTGTTAACGAATTACAGAGGCTAGAGTTGAACGAGAGTCCAGTGTTGTCAATGGAAGACTGCACAAACGCCTCAAGCGTACCCCCGCCGTTCACTTCGGAGAGAGGTCGTTTGGATTTCACTTTTGTAGCCCATCCCGTTTTATTTCTCCTGCGTCTCTTCTTCACGCCAGTCACTTTAGGAGGTAATTTTGTGAGAGGGGTTGTTAATGGGGTAGACTCAACTTGCTGGATTCCTTGTGTCGCCCCTGCATCAACAGAGAAAATAGTTTCGGAAGTGTCGATTTCTTGCACTGAAATACTGCGGGAATTAGTCACAATTGGGGAGAAAATGTTGCTGGATACGTCAATGATCTCCCATATGTCGTCTTGCTGTTGTTTAAGAACAAGGTCTTCATTCTTCATTGCCACGGATGCTCTAGTGTGCCTTCTTGAAGTTGTTGACATTGGGTTGAATTTGTGCATTTTCCCTCGCTTAGAAGTTCCCATTGATTTGCAGCTCTGTGTCTTGTTCACGGAAAGTTTTCTGCTAGTGTTTGACTCCTGCTGTTCACATGACCGCTGTTTTGCCATTCTCGTCAAGGTACTTTTCTTGAATGGCCGACCTCGTTTCTTTTTCAGTGCTGCTATGGTGGTCTGTAAATCGAGCCACACCATCTCTTTTACCACTGATGTGGCCACTGTCTGTTCTTCTGCAATTGTCTTGGATGTGTTCTTACCCTTGTTCTTCACCCTCCGAGTCCCCAGTAAGGATGAGTCCAGTATTTCAGATCTATCACTTAGATCATCTTGAAGATTTGGAACATTTATATCTGCATGAACAATATCAGCACTGCTGCTGTCAACTTTTAGTTTTTTGTGTTTTTCTGATATATCGCTGAGACACAGAGATGTTTCTTCTGGGGACATATTCATGCATTGCTGGTCACTGGGTGTGGATGCAATTTTTTGCACTCTTTTACCCTTGGCAATACGACCACCGTTTTTATGTTTGGGAATCACAGCACTGATTGGGTCTATTGCAATAGATAGAGAGTCCCCTGCTTCATCTATAGGGACTTGTAAAACTAATTTGTCATCTGCTAATGCATTGCCATCTTTCACCGGAGATTGGCTAGGTTTAGGTTTGCCTTTCTTCCCTTTGCCGTTCTTTTCTTTTTCCCTATTTTCTAGACTTTTTTCTTCCTCAATTAGTTCCTCTTTTACAAATGGCGATACGAATTTAGCACACACTTTGTCGTCATCTGCGATATTCTTATCAAGACCTGTTCCTTTTGGTCTCTGAGACTTTTTCTTCTTAGGAGGCCTCCCCATTTTATGCGGGCTTTTCTCTGTACAAAGAGCACTCACTAATTCAGTAATCTGTCCCTGTGCTGCAGTTGAGGACACTGTTGCTGATACAGGACTGGTAGGTCGATTAGTGAGATGTGATGTAACTGATAAAATTGCTTGATCTCGCATCAAGTCAGTTGTGATACGCGAATTAGATTTGGAGGGCCGTCTGGAATGTCTTACATTGGATATTGGATGGCTTGATCCAGTATTTTCATTACTCACGTTGGAGCCTTTAGGAGTATCAAGAATATTCTGAACCTGGTCCACATGTGTGAAAGTGGTAGCCATTTCAGAATATCTATATTCCACTCCAAGAGATGGTTTTGAACTTGGTGGGGTTGGAGTTTCAGTGATCTTTGAGCTTTGTTTGGACAGTATTTGCCTTTTCTTGCATGCCTTTGAAATCTGTGTTTTTTGTGGGGGTGTGACGTGTCCACTGCTCGATCCTGACTGTATCTCTGATGCCAGCACAGCAACTTGGTTTGAATGTTTATCGGAGGTAAGAGTTTCTGCTTGTTCTGATATGGGAACATTGTTATCCTCTTCTTTTCGATTCTTTTTTGACCCCATACGTCGTTTGTGGGCTGTTTCCATCCCTGATGTCACTGTTTCTTTTTTATGTTTAGCTACATTGTTATCGGTTTTCCCATCACTCTTTCCTCCTCGCTCTGCATGGGTAAGGTGGGGAGGCATTTCAAGACATCCAACTTCTGCTCCAAGAGTAGGATGTGAAGGTCGCATAGCTGCTCTTTTAGCATTTCCTGAGAGTGCTTTTGAAGGGAGTTTCCTTTTCCTGCATGTTTTTGGCTTACTTGTTATTTCCATTTCTGGAATGACATGCTCTATTCCTGATTCTGTCTTTGCCTCCGATACTAGCAAAGAAACTTGCTGTAATGCATTGTGGTCATGCTGTTTTAGCTGGCTATCTGAAGTAGTACATTTTACTTGTTCTGGTTTGGAAACACTGCCGTCCTCTTCTTTTAGCTTCTTTCTTGGCCCCTTACGTTGATGTGGTTTGTGGGCTGCTGTTTCCAAATGATCACCGGTCACTGATATCACTGCTTCCTTTTCATGCTTTCCTACATATTTATTGGTTTTACCATCTCCCTTTCCTCCTTTCTCTGCTTGGGTAAGGTGGGAAGGCATTTCAAGACATCCATTCTCTACTCCAATAGAAGGATCGGAAGTTATTACAGCAGCTTTCTTAGCATTTTTAAATAGTTTCCCTTTACTGCATGCTTTTGACTTAATTTTTGTTGCCATTTTGGGTTCGGCATGTTTCAAGCCTGATTTTGTCTCTCCGGATGACATAAAATAATATTGAGGTAACGTACTATGGTTATGCTGTTCCAACAGGTTATTTGAGGCGAGAAATGCTGTTTGTTCCAATGCAGAAACATTACCGGTCTCTTCTTTAAACTTTTTTTGTTGTCCATTAGGTTTGAGTGGTTTGTGGAGATCCTCAATCAGGGAGTCTATCACTGCTTCCACTTGTCTTATTCGATCAGGACATCTATGTTCCACTACAAGGGAAGGATCCAGAGTTGGTGTAGAAACATTGCTGGCCTCTTCTTTTAACTTTTTTTGTTGATCCTTATGTTTAAGTAGTTTGTCGAGATTCTCATTCGCTGAGTCAATCAATGCTTCCTCTTCTCTCCATTGATCCATTTGTGGCATTTCAGGACTTTTATGTTCCACTCCAAGGGAAGGATCCAGAGATGACACCTGTGGTTTTTCAACTTTCTGTGAAGATCTTTTTCTTTCTTTACAAATATTCGAATTCTTCTTAACTGTTGACACATGCATTGTGTCAGATGTAGGAACTGAAGTTTGCATAGCTGCTTTCTTAGGATTCTTTGAATAGCTTTTGCAGGTACGTTTCTCTTTCATGAATGTTTTTGACTTATTTTTTGCAGTTTTGGGTGTTGCCTGTTTCAAGCCTGATTTTGTCTCTCCGGACATAAAAGAAGATTGAGGTAATGTACTATGGTTATGCTGTTCCAACAGGTTACCCGAGGCAGAAAAGGTGGTTGGTTTTAATGGAGCAACATTACTGGCCTCTTTTTTGTGGAGATCCTCAATCACTGACTCTATCACCGCTTCCATTTGCCTTACATGATCCATTTGTGGCACATCGGGAGTTCTGGGTATGGCATTATTGATTCTGCCTGATTCTGTCTTCATCTCTGATGGCAGCAGCAGCATTTGAGGTAATGCACTATGGTTATGTGGTTCTAACAGATTATCTGAGGCAGGAAAGGTTGAGTGTGCTGATGCAGAAACATCCCTGGCCTCGTTTTTGTGGAGATCCTCCATCACGGACTCCATCACTGCTTCCATTTGTCTTATATGATCCACGTGTGGCACATCGGGAGTTCTATGTTCCAGTCCAAGTGAAGGATCCAGAGTTAATGCAAGAACATTTCCAGCCTCTTCTTTGATCTTCTTTCTATGACGCACACGTTTCAGTGGTTTGTGGAGATCCTCAATTACTGACTCTATCACTGCTTCCACTTGCTTCATTTGATCCGCATGTGACACATCGTGACATATATGTTCCACTCCAAGGGAAGGATCCAGAGATGGCACCTGTGCTTTCTCAACTTTCGGTGAAGTTTTTTTTATTTCCTTACACGTCTTTGGATTTTTCTTCCTAACCGTTCTAGGTGTCAGGCGTAATGTGTCCGATTGTGTCTTAATCTTTGATGGCAGTAAAGGCGTTGCCTGAGACGCACTGTGACTTTGCACCTGCAACTGGCAATCTGAAACAGGAAGGACAGTTTCATCAGATAATGGGACAGCTGCCTTTTCTGTACCTTTTTTATTTTGAACCTCACGCTTCCGTGTGTTCTGGGATTGTGGCACAGTTGGGGCTGAAGTCTTGGAATATACCTCATCCCTATTAGATTGGGTATGTATATCTCCCTGAGGAATTCCATTTGTACACAGCAATTCTGATACACCAGAAGTTCTAGGCACCTGTTTGTATTTTCTTTTGGATCCAATGTCTTTCTTTGTCTCTACAGGGAATGGTAAAGAAACAATCTCAGCAAGGGCCTTAGAAACTACTGCACATATTGGAGGATGTGGGACTGCAGTGGTCATGTTTTTGTTAACTTTTGTGTTTTTCTTCGGGGGTTTCACGCATCTGTGGCTTTCCTGTTGAGGGAAAATCTCTGCACCACATGAAAGAATTGGAGAGACCGTTGAGGAGATAAGAGTTGTGTCCTCTGATTTGAGAATAGGTTCAATAAGATTGGATGGAACTGATAAAACTGATTGGGCGAGTGTGTGTGTGAGGACTTGCATCTTTGGAACAGTTTTTGGGGTAGTTTTACATGTTCTGCTGGATTTTCTTGAGGGGCTTGTAGGTGAATTTGATGCCAAGGTTTTTGTGTCAGTCTTTTCCTTCTTTACTTTTGACTTTAGGGGGTGATGTGCAGGGAATTTTGGAACACACTCTTTAGTCATGCCACTATTCTCTGTATCATTAGTTCTGCCTTCCTGTGCTATCGCTACCAGCTTATCCATTTTAAACAACCTATTTGTCTTGAATGGTCGACCAGCTTTCCGCTTCAATTTGAGCACATCCTCAATAGTCTTTCGTCTTGAGAGCTCTCGAGTTCTTGGAGTCATTTTCCCCTGGTTTCCTACAGCTGATATGTTAGCAGTTACATTATCTTTGATTTCCCTCTTCATGTCACTTCGTGCCCCCTGGTCTTTTTGAGTGATAGAAAAGTCAAAGCATTTTGACATTATACCAGGACATTTAACACTCCCTTCTGTAAAGTTTTTGGAGGGAGGTTCTCTTTTTTGGTGTTCCTTCAAATTGTTCTTTACATCCAAGACAGAAGTGTCTGACAAGTATTTGGGCTCCATTTTGATATCTGATGACTGCAATGGAGTCGCATCTTGAGAGAGTCCCAAATGTATTTTTTCTTGGGGTGTAGCATTGCTACTCTGTGACTGAGGGGTGAAGAGGCTGCTCGGATTCATTCTGTTTCTTTTGAATGCCTGAGTTCTTCTATTTCCTCCTTTGGATAGCATCGTTTTATTTTTCCCAGGTCTCTTTTGTACTTTCAATGCATTCTCAGATGGCACCAAGGTGTTTTGTGTCAGAGCTTGTTCTATAGGAGAATATTGCCCCTTTGTGACCGTGGTCAATTTCAGCGCCGACGCTTCTTCTATTTTGAATTCTTCTTTTTGTGTGGTCTTTGAAGTTTTCTGTATCCTGGACGGTTGGTTAAATTCCATAAAAATACTTGGTGCGGCTATTTGAGATGCAGAAATGATGTCATCTGAATGTGCAATAGTACGGTGGTTTGAAGAATCAGATGTTGAATTGCATCCAAAGCACGTGTCACTTGAGGTAGTTGGGGGAAACTCTAACGTTTCATCCCTTTTCTTCTCTTTTGTTTGTTCGCATGAGGGTGTTAGAGTATCCTTACGGTGAGTCACCCTGTGTATTTCTGTGACATCTGAATCCCGTTCTTGGCCAATTGCTAAAAGTTTAGCCATTTTCACTAGAGTTTTCTTCTTATATGGCCGACCAGCTTTTCGCTTTTGTTGCTTTTCCATCACAGGCAAAAGGGTATTAAAGGACGTTTTCCCTTTTCCTTTCCTGGTATCTGCAAGTGGTAACGTTTGATGGGAAACATCAGCATCGGTTTTCTCATCCACTACCTCTCTTGAATATTGTGCGTGGTCACTTGATAACCCTGGAGTCACAGCAACCTTCTCTGTGGGTGAAAGTGTGACATTTCCCTTTATGTTTTTTGACAGATTGCTTGAAAAGGGGGGGAAAGAAACTATAGTGCCAACCTCCACTGCAGCAGAATCTCTCCCTCTGTTCTTTTTTACATCAAATCCAGAAGACAAAATGCATATTTCCTGAACATTTGTTAGGCCCACAGGGCATGTTCTTTCTGAGAAGGAAGGACTCTTATCGTGGGTGACCTCTGTTGCCCTCCTCTCTGTCGCCTTTTGTTGAAGGTCTTGAGCCATGATCTTTGAATGACTGTGGATGTCTGAAAAAGGAGCGGAGCCTTCATCATTCTTCACCTTAAATGCTGTCATGCTCTTATACGTATTGTCAGTCAGGATCTCTTCTCCCACTTCTGTTCCCTTTTGACAAAAAATTTGAATGAGTACAAATAAGTGATTGTTATTGAGGCTGGAATAAGGTCTCTAAAACATCAATTGGAATACATTTCTGTTTGTATGGCCCACCTTGTGTTCAGTGATTTGCTGACATGAACAGCTTGGTAAATGTCTAGCTGCATCTGTTTTGTAGTGTCCTGCTTCATCTACGCTGTCCCAACTTTCCTCCATGTTGTCAAAGGCTTCCAGGAGAACTTGGTCAATAAGTTCATCTGCAACCTTCATATGACAAACAAATATAAAATACATTGCCCACTATTTTCCAAACAGAGAAACACATAACCACTTACAGGGCATTCGGGAAGTATTCAGACTTTTTCCACATTGTTACATTACAGACTTAATCTAAAATTAATAAATAAAAAATCCAAATCAATCTACACAAATACCCCATAATGAAAAAGTGGAAACTTATTTACATAAGTATTCAGACCCTTTGCTATAAAACTCAAAATTGAGCTCAGGTGCATCCTGTTTCAATAGATCATCCTTGAGATCTTTCTACAACTTGGAGTCAACCTGTGGTAAATTCAATTGATTGGACATGATTTGGAAGGGCAAACACCTGTCTATATAAGGTCCCACAGTTGACAGTGCGTGTCCGAACAAAAACCATGCCATGGGGTCAATGAAATTGTCCGTAGAGCTCCGAGACAGGATTGTGTCGAGGCACAGATCTGGGGAAGGACACAGTGGCCTCCATCATGTCTGCAGCATTGAAGGTCCCGAAGAACACAGTGGCCTCCATCATTCTTAAATGGAAGAAGTTTGGAACCACCAAGACTCTGGCCGCCCAGCCAAACTGAGCAATCGGGGGAGAAGGGCCTTGGTCAGGGAGGTGACCAAGAACCCGATGGTCACTCTGATAGAGCTCTAGCGTTCCTCTGTGGAGATGGGAGAACCTTCCAGAAGAACAAACATCTCTGCAGCACTCCACCAATCAGGCCTTTATGGTAGAGTGGCCAGACGGAAGCCACTCCTCAGTAAAAGGCACATGACAGCCTGCTTAGAGTTTACCAAAAGGCACCTAAAGGACTTTCAGACCATGAGAAACAAGATTCTCTGGTCAGATGGAAACAAGATTGAACTCTCTGGCCTGAATGCCAAGCGTCACATCTGCAGGAAACCTGGCACCATCCCTATGGTGAAGCATGGTGGTGGCAGCATCATGCTGTGGGGATGTTTTTCAGTGGCAGGGACTGGGAGACTAGTCAGGATCAAGGGAAAGATAAACGGAGCAAAGTACAGAGAGAGCGCTCAGGACCTTAGACTGGGCTGAAGGTTCAACTTCCAACATTCAGAGGTGGAAACTTTCCGTGGGAATTAACGGGAATATGTGGGAATTAATATTAATACAATATAAATGTAGATGTTTTTTTGCATTGGATATATTTACCATATCATATGGAGACAGAAACATAAACCTTTTACCTTATCATAAGTAGACAATTGCAAATGATTAAATCCTTCCAATAGAAATAAAATAAAATTGAACTTTAATGAAATGAGTTGACACTTCACATGGGATGATTTCACTGAACAACAAAAGAAAATGAATATTGAATGATCCCCAATGATCCATCGCATCTCCCAAAAACACTTTCAACATACATCTGTAAAATGATAGGCTTCCATGTATTCTCCCTGGACCTCCTCAATGTCCACCTCTTAAACATCAGTCTGAGGCCTCATCTTCACTGTCACTTTCCAACCTTGCTGAGGATGGCTCATTGTCAGGCTCAAACAGCCTCAAATTTGCCCGGGTGGCCACCAATTTTTCGACCCTTGTATTGGTCAGCCTGTTGCATGCTTTGGTGTGTGTGTTCCCAAACAAGGACCAGTTGCGCTCTGAGGCGGCTGATGTTGGTGGGATTTGGAGGATGATGGAGGAAACAGGGGAAAGAGCCTCAGACTGCCAAAGTCCCTTCCACCAGGTGGCTGATGAGATATGTTGGCACGACTGCCATATTGCTTTTCCACCCCAAAGCCCTTGCTTGGAAGTGAACTTCGCCAGACTCACAAGAACCTTGCCCTCATCCAGAACAAGGTGGTGAGACACGGTAGTGATGACACCATAGGCCTTGTTGATCTCTGCACCAGACAGGATGCTATTGCCAGCATACTTGGGGTCCAACATGTACGCTGCGGCGTGTATGGGCTTCAGGCAGAAGTTTTCACCGTTTTTTGATGTATTTCGGAACTGCAGTTTCTTCTGCTTGGAGCAACAGTGAAGTGGGCAAGGCAGTACAGATTTCTTCTCTTACATCTGCAAACAGAGTCTGAACATCAGACAGGATGGCATTGTCTCCCTCAATCCGTGCAATGGCTACGGCTATAGGTTTCAGGAGTTTCAGGCCGCTTACCACTCTCTCCCAAAATACACCATCCAGGAGGATCTTCTTGATGGGGCTGTCCATATCGGCAGACTGTGATATGGCCATTTCTTGGAGAGACTCCTTCCCCTCCAGGAGACTGTCACCACCCCAACGGGTGTTGCTGGGCAGCTTCAATGTGGTGCTCTCATTCTTCTCACTTTGCTTGGTGAGGTAGACTGCTGCTATAACTTGATGACCCTTCACATACCTAACCCTTTCCTTGGCTCTCTTGTAGAGTGTATCCATTGTTTTCAGTGCCATGATGTCCTTGAGGAGCAGAACCAATGTATGAGCAGCACAGCCAATGGGTGTTGTGAGGGTAGGACTCCTCCACTTTAGACCAAGCAGCCTTCATGTTCGCAGCATTGTCTGTCACCAGTGCAAATAACTTCTGTGGTCCAAGGTCATTGATGACTGCCTTCAGCTCATCTGCAATGTAGAGACCGGTGTTTCTGTTGTCCCTTGTGTCTGTGCTCTTGTAGAATACTGGTTATGGGGTGGAGATGATGTAGTTAATTATTCCTTGCCCACGAACTTTCAACCACCCATCAGAGATGATTGCAATACAGTCTGCTTTCTCTATGATTTGCTTGACCTTCACTTTAACTCTGATGAACTCTGCATCCAGCAAATGAGTAGATAAACCATGTCTGGTTGGAGGGGTGTATGCTGGGCAAAGAACATTCAGAAATCTCTTCCAATACACATTGCCTGTGAGCATCAGAGGTGAACCAGTTGCACACACAGCTCGAGCAAGACATTCATCAGAATTTCTCTGACTACGTTCCTCCATTGAGTCAAAAAAACTTCTGATTCCAGGAGGACCATGAGCTGTTGCCATCGATAAAGTACCTGATTCATCATTTTCACCTCGAATAGAAGTAGAGGGACTTTTGTTAGAGGTTGCTTGTTGTGAGAGCTGAGGGAACTTTTTCCACTTGGCCAGATGATTCTGCATCTTTATTGCATTCTTCACATATGATTTGGCACAGTACTTGCAAATGTACACAGCTTTTCCTTCTACATTTGCTTCAGTGAAATGTCTCCACACATCAGATTGTGCCCATGGCATTTTCCTGTAAAGATTAGAAAAAAATTTGTAAAAAACAAACAAATACAATTCATGTACAGATAAATGGTTAAGCACTTTGATTAAACAATTCCTTTGTAAGATAAATGTTTTAAAATGAAACATGTATGGAAACAGGTGAATTAACACTCCTCAGTTAGCAGGCTCAAACCACATGGTAGTAAAAACTAACTAGCAGAAATTGTTAACAAGTTAGAAATGATTTAAAACACACTTTGCTGTAGGCTACTATTTACTAGTTAACAAAAAAGCATGTATGTCATATAAAATATATTCACCCCACCCAGTATTGTAATCAGAACTTACCTGAAAGCATGTAGTCCTTGGCTCAGACAGTGTAGTAGTGTGGGCTCAATAGCATCTCATTAGTGTGCAAGATCTTGAGAATCAGCTGTACATGTGATGGAAGAATGCACTGTGCATACAGAGGGTTGCAATTCCATAGAATTGGGGATAGTTTAACCAAGATATGCCACAGGACCTAGAATTGCCTTATGTGTATCCCACAAAAAAGGTTCACTGTTATAAGCTAAATTGTTTGAGGAATTTAAGCTAAATTCCTTAAATTCCCGGGCTAAACTTTCCATGGAAAATTTCCGGAAATTACCCAGAAAGTTTCCCACCCAGCCAGAGCCCGGACTTGAACCTGATCGAACATCTCTGGAGAGACCTGAAAATAGCTGTGCAGCGACATTCCCCATCCAACCTGACAGAGCATGAGAGGATCTGCAGAAAATAATGTGAGAAAGTCCCCAAATACAGGTGTGTCCAGCTTGTAGCGTCATACCCAAGAAGACTTGAGACTGTAATCGCTGCCAAAAGTGCTTCAACAAAGTACTGAGTAAATGTACAATCATTTTGAAAAACCTGTTTTTGCTTTGTCATAATGCGGTATTGTGTGTAGATTGATGAGGGAAAAAAATATTTAATCAAAAGTCCAGGGGTCTGAATACTTTCCGAATGCATTGTATAGGAGTAGCACTTACATCAGTGCTATTGTATGGGGGGAAAATGGAACGTTGGCAATTGCATCATCATGATTAAAATAGCCTTCTAGGCTACATCATTTATAAAAAAAAATATGAAATGTACTCACTGCAGATCATATCCAGACTCCTTCAGTTATCCTGGTTGCTCCTTGGTTGGCTATTGCTAAAATATAAGAATAAATACATTATTATATAACATTTGTAAATGCTGTAACTTTTGTTGTAGAATGTCTGATATAATATATCAAATGATGTGACGTTAGTACAGTAATAATGTAGCCCAAAGGCCGGCAGATGGCGTTATTGAGTATTGAGTTTCATTTTACCGTCCAAAGGGAATTTATGCAACTGGCTATACACCCATATCCCCCATGAACCGGTTCGTACATAAAACATTCTCCATTCAGACTGCAAAGGCGTCAATTTCCTCCTTAACTCAAATGAATGGCGAGAAGGCAGAAAAATGTATGAAACACCATTTTTATCCACCATGCTACCGTGGCTAATGCTAGTCCCAGATGTTGCGTATCGCGTTCAGCCAATCAGGTTGCAGTAGTCTGTATTTTCACTACCGGCAGTGATAGTTTCCAAACGCTACTGTGGACAGGGACTAGCAAAAGCCACACCACTGTAGTATGGTGGTGGAAAATGGTGTTTCATAAAGAAAGTATGCATTTTTCCCCCATTATTTTATGCCTTCTCGCAATTAAGGAGGAGATCGACACCTTTGCAGCCGGAATGGAGAATGTTTCATGTAAGAACCAGTCCACAGGGCCACGTGTGTATAGCCCGTTGCATAGATTCCCATCGGACAGTAAGATGAAATGACTAAATATCGCCATCTGCCGGCCTTTGGGCTAGGCTAAATATAATGCAGCAAAAAAGTGGGATTTACTATGAACCAAAATTACCCTTGCACATTCCTAAATGGTAAAGTCCATGAAACACATGCATGCTCCTGACAACAACAAGCAGTCCATATTATTGTACATATTGATTTTGTGAGCGCACACTTCTCTGATTAAAAACCTCTTAAATGTAAATGTAATCAAAAATGTAATTTACATAATCCCCAAAAGTAATTATTTATCATGAG
This sequence comes from Salvelinus alpinus, assembly GCF_045679555.1. Classification (NCBI taxonomy): domain Eukaryota; kingdom Metazoa; phylum Chordata; class Actinopteri; order Salmoniformes; family Salmonidae; genus Salvelinus; species Salvelinus alpinus. Next base: position 5,400,013 of record NC_092111.1, read on the forward strand.
AGGGCCATAAACAATAACTAGTAATGCTGCATACTCCAAGAAAGGTTCAAATCTCACATTTCTGGTAAAAAATTGTTATAAATTGCTGAGGTGTAGTCACTTTTGAGGACACAAGCTCAAGTACACAGTACACATATGAAATAGTAGGGCGTATTTTTTCTAAATACAGTATAATCCATTTATAAAACCACTAACTTTAAGAATCGACCTTCCTTATAAATGTAAAATACATAGTTGTATATTTAATGTCTGAGAATTAGCATATTTTCTGAAGGTCTCTTGATCAAAACGTCTGTCCCCATCGCTGTTAATGTCTCGCAGAGCTCCAGCTTGGCTACCTGAACTCGTTAGGAACTCGCCTTTTATCTCATCATTAATACTTCGGGATTTTGGCAATGATTCCCTTTATATACTTCCACTGAGTCAGATGAACTTGTGGATAACATTGTTATGTATCTGTGTCCAGTATGAAGGAAGTTAGCAGTAGTTTTACGTGCTAATGCTAACTAGCGTTAGCACAATGACTGATAGTCTACGGGAATTTAGACTTCCCGTCACCGCGCTAACGCTAGCGAACGCAGGGATACCGTTACCATACACCTCCCCCCACCCCCCGTTTCGTATGCATGGATGCACATACCATTCGATAGAACAGTGAACTCCTGAAGTCTCTGATTAGCAAAATTACTGCAAAATCACGAAGTCGAGATAAATTGTGGCAACATTGTCAAAGACGTCCATTTCGACGGGCTTCTTCTTCTTCTTTGGTATTATGGCGGTCCGCAAACACATGTTATGTGCATGCCGCCACCTACTGTATTGGCTGTGTATCAGCCTACTATTCTGTATAATGAATTCATTACACTTTGTGGAAAAATTGCCCTACCAACTTACCCTACACCCATTAAAAACCTCACCACTATTCCACTACTTTGGCCCTATCTGATCCTACACCAGCCTGGGAGGACGGGACACTATCGTTCAAAACACCTTAAATCTTATGGAGTAAAATCTCATACACCCAAGTACTTCTCTGCAACTGCCACCACAACATGTATACTCAGTGATTTACGTTCCATTCCTGCAGTACAGATGACAACCATGGCCATGAATGCCAAAAAAAACACTTTACTGAAGCACTTGTTATTTCTGTCACTCTCTATTGGCCTCAGCCTACTCACAGAGATCTTCTTAGGATCCCTCACCCTGGACCCATCTTTCTCTACTACTCTCTTCACTGTCTGAGCAAACGACACTTATCAATATCATATCAAATTATACAATTTGGTGTCCACCACTATATGAAATAAATAACATATTTATATTTTCATTATTAAGCGTAAAGCTTCATTTTATCAGTCTGCTCTATCATTTAAGTTTAAAATCTTAACTTCTTTCAACTAAGTAATTTCCTTTCCGTAAAACATAGTCTTGCATGCCATTGTGAAAAAGTGTATTCACATTGCCCTCTTAGAGAACAAGCATACATAAACACCACAACTGCTACTGTTTTTTTTTTTAAAGAAGAGGCTGCAGATCCGAGTTTTCTGGACCCCGCTTCTCGGCGGTGCAAATGAGAACTTTTAAAAATACCTACCATTTCTCTCTGAATTGACCCTCTCCCATTCGTCACGAGTCAATGGGTGTTTTCTCAATATGCATATGCATCTCCAAGGACGTTCTCTTGAGTACGTTCTTGTGAGGAAGAGAGTGTGTAGAATGCACAAAACATTACATTTGAGCAGCACTCACACTCCCCCTACTGTATTACCTCACGCTGCACCTCCAGATTCACTGAACCTTCTTCCAGCCAGGCCAATGGCAACAGTACAGTGTACAGTCAGCAGCAAGCAGTTTAGCAGTTACACCGACAGGCCCCAGTGGCAATAAATTAATAAAACCAAATGCTTACCTTGACTTGTAAACTAACATAGCATCCCTCTCTGTTTTAGCCGGGTGTTTGAGTAGGCTAAACTAGCTAGATGCATATGCTAGCTGGGTGAAAGGGAATTATTTTATATTTTTATTTTTTTAATACAACCAAATATAGCTAGCTCTCTCTTGCTTCTCTTTAATTTTGGAAGAAATTAATTTGTTCAAAACTGTTAAACTATTGTCTTTCTCTCTCTTTGAGTCAACTACTCAGCACAATTTATACACTGCAGTGCTAGCTAGCTGTAGCTTATGCTTTCAGTACTAGATTAATTCTCTGATCCTTTGATTGGGTGGACAACATGTCAGTTCATGCTGCAAGAGTTCTGATAGGTTGCGGGACGTCCTCCGGAAGTTGTAATTATTACTGTGTAAGTCTATGGAAGGTGGTAAGAACCACGAGCCTCTTTGGTTTTGTAGTGAAGTCAATGTACCAATGTACTCAGAGGAGGACGGAAACCAGCTGTCCTCCGGTTGCACCATGGTGCTACCCTACATAGTGCTGCTGAGGCTATTGTAGACCTTCATTGCAAAACAGTGTGTTTTAATTAATTATCTGGTGACATTTGAATATATTTAGTATAGTTTTATCTAAAAAGGTAAACTTTTTTAATGTTTCACAATTTTTATTTTTATGAAATTCACTGAGGAGAATGGTCCTCCCCTTCCTCCTCGGAGGAACCTCCAGTGAGCTATATGTGAATCGTAATAATGTAGCTAACCAGATAGTTTAACAGGCAAAAATGACCTAAAAGTAATGTTATGCAAGGTAGATGTCAATCATTCGTGGTTGTCTGGCTTGTTAAAAGTAGTAGCTAGCCAACAGTAGTCGCTAGCCAGTGAGCCCTATTGACTTATTATGGGCTTGAGATCTACGCACACTACAGTGGGTATTGTAAGCAGGTAAACATGCCAACATTATTAACACAGCATGTATTTATTAACTTATCAAGATTAAATATTGTAGTCAGGCAATGTGAATAGGCAACATTTCATTCTGAAGTCGGAGTGTATTCTTCTTCTATGATATATTGGCGGTACGCAACCAAAAGTTTAAGGTGCATTCCGCCACCTACTGTGCTGGAGTGTGTGGTCAATTACGGTTTACAATATTAGCTCCACATTTCAAAATCCTCCTACCTAACTTAGTACGTCTGAGAAAAACAAAGAGCCCTACTAACTTCTAAATGACCCTCCCCCATCCACAAAATCCCTTCTACCCCGCCCGCCCACCCACCCCATCCAACCTCAATGACCCTACACTTCCAATCTTTCCCTCTCTTTAACATACTTACAAAAATAACAACACATGCTCCACCGTTTCATCGACCATATACGAAAACAAATCATTCACATGCTTGCCAACCAGATGTAATGACGAGTTTAATGTACAATGTCTTACATGCTGACCACACCGCTCCCGCGCATGTTGATTTTGTCCATCCACACCAGACGCAATCAGGACACTCAGGTTGAAATATACTCTGAACCAACTATATTAATTTGGGGACAGGTCGAAAAGCTTTCAACATTTATGACAATTTTGCTAGCTAGCTTGCTGTTGCTAGCTAATTTGTCCTGGGATATAAACATTGGGTTGTTATTTTACCTGAAATCCACAGGTCCTTTCTAGTAATCTCTCCTCCTTCAGGCTTCTTCTTCTTCTTTGGACTTTATATGGTGGTTGGTAACCAACTTTAACATGCATTACCACCACCAACTGGTCTGGAGTGTGGACCTCAGTTCATCGTTCAATCACCCACGTGGGTATATGCTCCTAAACAACCAATGAGGAGATGGGAGAGGCGGGACTTGCAGCGCATCAAGAATCACAAATAGAACCAAGTTCTATTTTAGCGCCTGGCTATGCAGACGCTCGTTGATGCGCGCGAGCAGTGTGGGTGTACTGACTGAATAACATGTATGTATACACGCTCGCACATGCGACGCGGGCGGTGTGGTCAGCACGTTAGGCACAATCGAGCAAACACCACCTCTTCCTTGCTAAACTGACCTTTGAATCTTGGTCCAACAGCCTTTCTTTGGAGGGCATATAAATGCCGGCCCTCGGGCTCAGAGTCCCATCTCTTCTGCCACACATCTATCAAAATGGCTCTGATCTTACATTTGGTCTCACCTCTACCCAGTGGAACATGAATATCAATTACATCTTGTTTTAAAGCCCTTTTGGCTATCTGGTCTACAATTTCATTCCCTTCCACACCCGAATGGGCAGGGACCCAGCAGAATTTCAATACTACACCCAGTCTCTCGATTCTCCATAATAACATGAATGCCTCCAACAGTAGGTCACTTAGATATTCAACACAGACAGGGAATCTAAGCATACTATAATTCTAACAGGTTAAACATCCTCCACCCATTGGAGGGCAACTACTATCAGCAACAGTTCAACTGAGTATACTGACAGTTTACCTGTTATTCTTCTACATATCTGCACATCAAATTCAGGAATGTAAACGCCTGCTCCTGTGCGCCCAATATCTGGGTCCTTGGATCCATCTTTGTCACTGATTTCTGACCAATCTTTTCTTTTCTCTACCAAGGTTAGATCAACAACAGGATCCGGTAGTAACCACTGAGGAACATCCCCTATCACCACAGAAGGGCCAACCTCCAACTCCATCAAACCACTCTCATCAGCAAGCTTCCCAACTGTCCAAACAAAACCATTGCCTTGTCTACTAGTATATTCTCAACAGTCGTCTAGAACAGAAGCAGTGGGATGATCAACCTCACAGCTTTTCAGCCCAACCCAATAAGCTAATGACAAGCTATATCCAAAGGCATCTTACCTGCCTCTACTAGTAAGGCACTTACATATTTTGATATAAATGCACCAAAGTCACCGCACCACATCTCCCTAGAGCCCAATTCTCCTGAAATTTCATCAAACATAGCTACAGATAGTTGACGACAAGAGTTGTAAAAACGTTGCTACTTAATATTACAACCTGCACTGTAGATTCCCACCATCACATATTCAGATGGGACAGGTATATTACGATATACAAGACCTTCCCTTATGAATGCAGCACAGCCACCACTCTGTCCAGTTGATCTATCAGATCTGATTGAACAATAACCAGGAATAATAAAATCAAGATGTGGTCTAAGCCCTGTTTCTTGTACACATATCACATCAGGTTTGATCTCTAAATCAATGACACGTTTCTTAAACTCCTGACCGTTAGAAATAAGGCTTTTTATTTTTTATTTAACCTTTATTTAACCAGGTAGGCCAGTTGAGAACAAGTTTTCATTTACAACTGCGACATGGCCAAGATAAAGCAAAGCAGTGCGACAAAAACAACAACACAGAGTTACACATAAACAAACGTACAGTCAATAACACAAAAGAAAAGAAAAATAGGAAAATCTATATACACATTAATGTGCAAATGTAGAATAGTAAGGAGGTACGCAATAAATAGGCCCTAGAGGCGAAAATAATTACAATTTAGCATTAATACTGGAGTGATAGATGTGCAGATGATGACGTGCAAGTAGAAATACTGGGGTGTAAAAGAGCAAGAGGGTAAGTAATAATATGGGGATGAGGTAGTTGGGTGTGCTATTTACAGATTGGCTGTGTACAGGTAAAGTGATTGGTAAGCTGCTCTGACAGCTGATGCTTAAAGTTAGAGAGGGAGATATTTATTTTACCTTTATTTAACTAGGCAAGTCAGTTAGCAATAAGCCTTCTGGCATTCCACTGAAGGATGACAAAAACCATAACTGTAATTATCATCATACTGAGACATTCCATCATTAGTATTATTAGTTGTCAACATATCAACAACCATGGCGACAGTAACATTCCATCATTAGTATTATTAGGAGTCAACATATCAACAATCATGGTGACAGTAACATTCCATCATTAGTATTATCAGGAGTCAACATATCAACAATTATGGCGACAGTAACATTCCATCATTAGTATTATTAGTTGTCAACATATCAACAATCATGGCGACAGTAACATTCCATCATTATTATTATTAGGAGTCAACATATCAACAATCATGACGACAGTAACATTCCATCATTAGTATTATCAGGAGTCAACATATCAACAATCATGGTGACAGTAACATTCCATCATTAGTATTATTAGGAGTCAACATATCAACAAGCATGGTGACAGTAACATCTGTTACTCCTTAAAACTCTGTTTCTGCTTCCACAATGATCTTCAATTTAGCAGTTCTTTTTTCCACAAACGCACTCAGGTTGATAACCTTTCCAATGAAAGCTATGAAGTCAATCTGATGAACTATCAAGGTGTCCTTTGACACGGCACATTTGTGAGAGCAAGATTTCTCGTAACCACTGTGTTCCCCTCAGAATTATAATAGTTAGCCTTGACATTTTTCCCACATTCACCATAATCATGTTCCCCTCCACACTTGGCACATCTTTTCTTTCCTTTGCACAGAGCCACTACATGTCCCATTCTTTGGCATTTAAAACACCTTAATGGAGATGGGCCAAACTAACAGTGAAAGCCAGGAAGCACTTCTATTTGAAAAGGTGTCTCAGGCAGAACCTTCTCAAACATTAAGAGTACTGACTTTCACTTCTTTGCCTCTCTTTCTTACTGAATAGACTTTTGGCTTCAACCACTATGCCCCCCTCTACACTTTCTTTTAAATAATTGATGGACATAGAAAGTGGAACCCTAGAAATGATCCCCCTCATCTTAGCCGAAGCTCCAGGGACATGACTTGTGATTTTCTTCCCATTGAGAGTTTCCATTTTGAGAATCTTTCCTTGCTGAACATGGTCAGCACAGAATATTAACAAGTGTGCCTTACCAATGGACCAGGCTAATGTGACTTCACCTACCTCTTTCTTAATGGCATTGGTTAATCCAGTGGTTCCCAAACTTTTTATAGTCCCGTATCCCCTTCAAACATTCAACCTCCAGCTGCGTATCCCTTCTAGCACCAGGGTCAGCACACTCAATAACCAGGGCACAAATAATAATAATCAATAATTTTGCTCTTTATTTAACCATCTTATATATAAAACCATATTTGTTCATTAAAAATTGTGAATAACTCACCACAGGTTAATGAGAAGGGTGTGCTTGAAAGGATAGGATGCACATAACTCTGCAATGTTGGGTTGTATTGGAGAGAGTCTCAGTCTTAAATCATTTTCCACACACAGTCTGTGCCTGTATTTCGTTTTCATGCTAGCGAGGGCCGAGAATCCACTCTCACATAGGTACGTGGTTGCAAAGGGCATCAGTGTCTTAACAGCGTGATTTGCCAAGGCAGGATACTCTGAGTGCAGCCCAATCCAGAAATCTGGCAGTGGCTTCTGATTAAATTAAATTTTCACAGAACCGTTGCAATTTCGATGAGGCTCTCTTGTTCAGATATCGGTAAGTGGACTGGAGGCAGGGCATGAAAGGGATAACGAATCCAGTTGTTTGTGTAGTCCGTTTCGGGAAAGTACCTGCGTAATTGTGCACCCAACTCACTCAGGTGCTTCGCTATGTCACATTTGACATTGTCCGTAAGCTTGAGTTCATTTGCACATAAAAAATCATACGATGATGGAAAGACCTGTGTGTTGTCCTTGTTAATGCAGATAGAGAAGAGCTCCAACTTCTTAATCATAGCCTCAATTTTGTCCCGCACATTGAATATAGTTGCGAAGAGTCCCTGTAATCCTAGATTCAGATCATTCAGGCGAGAAAAAACATCACCCAGATAGGCCAGTCGTGTGAGAAACTCGTCATCATGGAAGCGGTCAGACAAGTGAAAATTATGGTCAGTAAAGTAAACTTTAAGCTCGTCTCTCAATTCAAAAAAACGTGTCAATACTTTGCCCCTTGATAACCAGCGCACTCCTGTACGTTGTAAAAGCGTTACAGGTCGCTGCCCATATCATTGCATAGTGCAGAAAATACACAAGAGTTAAGGGGCCTTGCTTTAACAAAGTTAACCATTTTCACTGTAGTGTCCAAATGTCTTTCAAGCTGTCAGGCATTCCCTTGGCAGCAAGAGCCTCTCGGTGGATGCTGCAGTGTACCCAAGTGGCGTCGGGAGCAACTGCTTGCATGCGTGTTACCACTCCACTATGTCTCCCTGTCATGGCTTTTGCGCCATCAGTACAGATACCAACATGAGCAGCAGCTACGTTTCGCTACATACGGACCGTTAGTGGAATTCCCGCGAGAGAGTAACGGTTAATGTGATTGGATGTTAATTATTTGACTAGGCTACCTGTATTTGACATTGTGCTGTTATTTCGCTGAACACTAGATGGTTTAATTTTATTTTTGGCAGTGAAACGAGACTACTCAGGTGAGAGAAAAAAACTCACCCTAATGTATAACCCCATTGGAAAATATAAACGTTTGAAAATCTGAATAACTTTTATTTTATTTGGCGTACCCTCAATGTTATTGCGCGTACACCCAGTTTGGGAATAGCTGGGTTAATCGAATAGGGTGTCAAACACCATTACAACTTTCCACTCCGACACATCCTTACTTTTGTTATTCACTACTGTACCTTCGCCTTCTTCGCTCTCTCAACACTGGATGATAGTTCTGATGGTATGGGTGGGGATGACAACAGTCAAGGACCTGGATGCAATGTTCCCTCTAATTCTTTGGGGCAACGAGCAAATTTTAGGTCTCGTGAGAGAAAACTTGAACCTTGTGAGGTTCAAGTTTTAGAAAGTAGCCAATAGTCTATTGTGGCTATTTGAGTATAACGTAAGCCACCAACAAAACCAATGGAGGAAATCCCATAACATTTTCACATGGAAATAGCTTTTGATGTCTATGATATAACCTACCGTAGCCTATATGTCATTGCATGCAACTTTTAATAAAATGTTTACATTATGAAGCGCTTGACTTTAATTCATGATTTTTTACTTGGTCTGTAACAACATGGGCCAAATAGGTGACAAAATAGGTGATTGCATTGTGTTGTATTTCTGTATGGTAATAATAATAACTTTTATTTTGTAAAGTGGTTTCTTGCATCATTAGACAATACAATTTAGTCACTTATTCGGCCCATGGTGTTACAGATCAAGTAAAAAAAGTATTAATTAAAGTCCTTCACAATGTAAAAACGTTATTAAAAGTCGCATGCAATGTAGGCCTGCATTGAACACCACATATAGGCTATATCATAGAAAACTATATAATCAAAAATTATTTCAATGTGAGAATGTTATGGGATTTGCTCCATTGGTTTTGTTGGTAGGCGTACATTATGCTCAAATAGCCACAATAGCCTATTGGTTACTGTCCAAAACTGTAAGTGTACAGCCTCAGTCTCCACTGTAAACGCGCACAGGAAGTTGCAGAAAAATACTCACACGGTTCAAGTTTCCACCCATAAGACCTAAAATGGGCTCAGTGTCCCAAAAGATTTGAGGGAACATTGCCAGCAACACTCCGTATTATTCAGAGCCCCATGAAATGACACCACAAATAGATTCTACAGACCCTACTGAGTATGCCCACATATGCCCACTGAGTATGCCCACTACAGTGTTTTGTATTGAGACCAATGGAATGGGCCGAGTAAAAAGGTCTGCTGGGTATTTAGACCACAGTCATGCAAGAAATAACACCATATAAAGCATTCAGACCCGTTGACTTTTTCCATGTTTTGTTACGTTACAGCCTTATTCTAAAATGTATTAAAATATATCTTTAATCAACACATAATAACCTATGACAAAACAAAAAGACGTTTTAAGATTTAAAAAAAATGTTTAAGTAACTAGTAAATATTCAGACCCTTTGGTAGCAAATACAGACTTGAGTCTTCTTGGATATGACACTACAAGCCTGGCACACCTGTATTTGGGGAGTTTCTCCCATTCTTCTCCGCAGATCCTCTCAAGCTCTTTCAGGTTGGATGTGGAGCGTCGCTGCACAGCAATTTTCAGGTCTCTCCAGAGATGTTCAATCAGGTTCTGGCTGGGCCATTCAAGGACATTCAGAGACTTGTCCCGAAGCCACTCCTGCGTTGTCTTGGCTCTGTGCTTAGGGTTGTTGTCCCGTTGGAAGGTGAACCTTCTCCCCAGTCTGAGGTCGTGAGCGCTCTGGATCAGGTTTTCATCAAGGGTTTCTCTGTACTTTGCTCTGTTCATCTTTTCCTCAATCCTGACTAGTCTCCCAGTTCCTGCTGCTGAAAAACATCCCCACAGCATGATGCTGCCACCACCATGCTTCACAGTAGGGATGGTGCCAGGTTTCCTCCAGACGTGACACTTGGCATTCAGTTCAAAGAATCCAATCTTGTTTCCATCTGACCAGAGAATCTTGTTTCTCATGGTCTGAAAGTTCTTTAGGTGCCTTTTGGCAAACTCCAAGTGGACTGCCATGTGTCTTTTACTGAGGAGTGGCTTCCGTCTGGCCACTCGACCATAAAGGCCTGATTGGTGGAGTGCTGCAGAGATGGTTGTCTTCTGGAAGGTTCTCCCATCTCCACAGAGGAACGCTAGAGCTCTATCAGTGATCATCGGGTTCTTGGTCACCTCCCTGACCAAGTCCCTTCTCCCCCGATTCCTGTTTGGCCAGGCGGCCAGCTCTAGGAAGAGTCTTGGTGGTTCCAAACTTCTTCCATTTAAGAATGATTTGAGGCTACTGTGTTCTTGGGGACCTTTAATGCTCCAGAAATATTTTGGTACCCTTCCTCAGATCTGTGCCTCGACACAATCCTGTCTCGGAGCTCTATGGACAATTCCTTCGACCTCATGGCTTTGTTTTTGCTCTGACATGCACTGTCAACTGTGGGACCTTATATAGACAGATGTGTGCCTTTCCTCATGTCCAATCAATTGCATTTACCACAGGTGTACTCCAATCAAGCTGTAGAAACATCTCAAGGATGATCAATGTAAACAGGATACACCTGAACCGCCATTTCTAGTCTCATAGCAAAGGATCTGGATACTTATCTTAGGTAGGGTAAGTAAGGTATTTCTGTTTTACATTTTTAATACATTTGCAAAAATGTCTAAAAACCAGTTTTCACTCTGTCAGTATGGGGTATTGTGTGTAGATTGATGAGGACTGTTTTTAATTCATTTCAGAATAAGTATGTAATGTAACAAAATGTGTAAAAAGTGAAAGGGTCTGAATACTTTCTGATTGCACTGTAGACTCTAGCGCTAAATCATTCTACATTCTTTACAATGTTATGTTCTTCACATTAAGTTACTTATAAGCTTCAACCATTTATCTATGTTCTCCACCGTATATTATTTATATAAAGTAGTAATTCTCTTTGGTTTAGATTTTTTTTGTAGCATTTTAAGAAGTCTTAATGTTGCTGCCATGATGCTAATGAGATAAGCACTGAGTGGGTCCAATAAATGGTGTGAACATTCCACCACCGACTTTTTGATCCTGACCAGCCAGGAAGAAATGTTTATCAAATCTTCTATTTATTCCCCACATTCTGCTTTTCAAACAATTAAGCTTTACAACAATACCAAATAAAAACAAAATAAATAATATTTTAGGTTTTATTGAGATGAAAAAACATCAAAGTTTGACATTTCACTTTATTACATGAAACTTTCTAAATATTTGCTGTCTCTAACAAAACTGAAATTCACATTACCCTCAAATGAATGTTGGGGAGGTTTCACAGACCTGTTTCTGATCACAGAGATAAATACATAGGTAAAACGTACAGTATGTATCTCTATAGTTCTAACTGCATCTTCAAAAACATTGTTACAAGCCAAGAACATTGTATTAATCCAAGCAACATAGCATAAGAACAGACCAAGTTGAAACCATGAAACTAACAAGCTTTGGTCACAGGAACATGAATTCATACAAATTATAGATTGTTGTGTACCTCAATTACTATTTTTATATTACATAATTGACGAAGTTGTAATGCAGTATGAACTGTTGATATCATGGTCCAGCACAGAATTAATTAAATAAACAAATACCAGGCTAGATGAAGACATGTTTAACATACAATCTTGAACATTTACACACAACATCACCCCAGAGTCTGTGAAACCAAGCCATCCACGTCAGATGAAAGCCAAGTGATAAAAAAAACTATTAAAAAGAGCTGACATAAAAAGTCTTAAAAAGAACTGTGAGGAGTGATGTTGAGTGGATGATACTGGAAAACAAAACCATCACAATAGTCAATAACCATACATCTTCTAAGAGAAATCTTAAGGATGCTGGATTGGAAGTTCACAGTTACCGTCTTGACTCCACAAGGTGAAGTATGCAATGAACCAAGTGAAAGAAAACACAACCATGATTATGGTACCGTCCTAAATGGCACCATATTCCCTTTATAGTGCATTACTTTTGACCAGGGTCCATGGGGCTTTGGTCAAAAGTAGTGCACTTTGTAGGTAAAAGGGTGCCATGATAGTGATAGTAACAACATCTGTATCGAAACAAAGATAGCTGGGAAGGGGAAGTTGTTACATTCAAAGCTTTGGCAATTAAGGCAAACAAAATAAGACATTAGCAATTCGAAAACTAAAGAGCTTAAGGAGAGATAAAACGAAAAGCAAAATACTTAACTAATTCAATTGATTTAAACCATTTGATCTTATTTGGACAAATCTGCACAGACCAATACAAGATTAACAAACCTCAATGAGAATATCATCAACTATAGGATGTGCATGGAATTAGAAACCGTATCAATGACAGTACCAGTGAAAAAATCTAAAATGGGATAAGTCTAAACAGACCAATACAAGATTAACAACTGTCAATGAAATTGTCTTCACATCATTCAAGCTATGGATGACCAAGGAAGTACAAAAAGTACTTGTTTTTTCACATGGTTTCCACAAAGGCATCAAACCATAAAAAATAACAGCAAGAGCAAACCGACACATAGGTTAGTTGAGAAAACAAGAAAGAGTTGGGTAAGAGATAATAAAATGTTTAAAACAAAACATCTTACAAGATGCTACTGATAGTCATTCAGTCTGCTCCACCTAGGTTCCTTTTACTTGACCTTTTTGATAGAGCAAGGCTTTCTGCCCTGCCTCTTGGGAACAACCACTACTTTTTTCTTAATGGCTGCCGCTACCTTACCAGGGTTACTAGCCTTGCCACGACCATCACGTGGTTTTATTTCCTCTTCTTCGTCATCTTCTACTGAAGAAAAGACTTCATCCTCACTTCTCTCTGCATCTTCATTTTCCTCCTCTGAATCATAAGTTGTATAATCAACTTTCACAGACTTTCTCCTGCCTCTTTGACTCTGGGCTTGGAAGGCAGCTTCATCTAACACATTTGCTTTACCGTTGGAGCAGCGGTAAAGCCTTACTATTGGAGAAACAGTGCACCCCTGTTTGGCTGAGGGTGCACTGTTGGACCTATCCTCCTCTGCTGCTCTCTTGGCTTTGAAGGAGCCTAAGGGGCGGCCGCTCTTTCGCGGAGAATCATCTTTAGCGGGGGGCTTTGAAACTTTAGAAGTTGGAGGTGGGTTCTTCCGTAAGTGGGCACCTCTACCTGTTATTGCCTTGCGTGGACGGCCTCTTACCCGTGGCTCGGGAGAGGTGGGTGTGGCGGGGGGATCCACGCGGGGATGGATGCGCGGCCTTCCGAGCGGCTTCCACACTCTAGGTCCCTTAGGTTGGCTTTTCAGTATCTTTCTCTCCTCTTCCTCCTCGGGTGACAGCAGGTTCTTCCTCGGCCTACCCATTTTTTTTTGTTGTTGAACTTTTTTGGGCCGGCCACGCTTCAAAGGTGCAGTTGTCTCTGCTGAAACAGCATTAGGGTCAATCACTTTACGTGGCCTGCCCATTGGCCGCTTGTCTAGCACCCTCAGTATCTTAGGTTTCTTGGAGCCTGCTCCTTTGGGCCTACCCCTCTTAGGTGGTATGGGGCTGCCATTAGACAAGGCTTCACCTGACTCCTCTTCACTACCAGTACCAGTGGCATCCATCGCCTCTTCTTCCGACGCTGTTGCACCTTCTTCCGACGCCGTTGCCCCTTCTTCCGACGCCGTTGCCCCTTCTTCCGACGCCGTTGCCCCTTTTTCCAACATCATTGCCCCTTTTTCCAACATCGTTGCCCCTTCTTCTGACATCGTTGCTTCTTCTTTCATATGTTTTCTCGCAACCTGGCTCCTTCTTTCTTTCCTTCCAGCTCACTTCCTAGGAGGTCTTGTGAACTACTTAGGGCTTCCCACTGTAAAGGTCATATCGAGAAGGTTACAATACAAAACAAAATGTTATTCGTGCACCCCTTCATAAAACTGGCCTACGTGGGCACGAGAAAGTGTAGCTAGCATGTCTAGGCTGGACAATAGAACGAGTCAAAATTCCCAAAGATGAAACATGGCAAAAGAACATTAGCTAAGCTGGAACACTAGCATATGAATGGAATTGAACAATCGCAGAGCCTCTTCTGACCGGAGTGATGCTTATAATTCAATTTTTTGTATCCCTTTAATGTATCTCAAAAAAAGTATCCTTTTTATTTTACCACTACAATCTGTCCTTAGGACGAAACTGAAAAATAACTGGTGTAGAAAGTAAACATCCGCACCTCGATGGTGCCAAGTGTGAGTATGTCTGCATAACGAGGAAGTAGGGGGAAAAAGTGCAACTTTTGACTATTTCTGGTCTAGTGATCGATGACAGCAGAGTACGCTGCCCAGCCTTACATAATTAGAAAGAGATTCTCATGATAAAAATTGTGTCAAATTTGAAAAACTCTAAATATGCACATTGCGAGATATTTGGCAAAATAGATAGACATGCCTATGTTTCCCTATAGGAGACAATGGGACGACCTCAGAGTTCCATGAGTAATGTTTTGTTGTGGTTTACATTTTAACTACCAACAACGTGGGCAGGTCTCATTGCCAACAATAGCGAAGCAGGCGGCGTGACAGAACAATAGGCTGGGAATAGAACGGTCAGAAAGCGAGTTGGTGCCACCGTGCTCAATAGAACTAATAGGAGACGGGAAAATGCCCTTAAATAAGGCCTGTTTTTTCGTGATTACTTCAAAACTAAGGCAAGCAGCTGGGACATATTGAAATATTATGAAACCGGGCTCCATGGCGGATGCAATGAACTAGTTTTATCAGAAAAAGTATTGTTAAAAATGTAATGTGTCTAGCCTAACATGTCTTGTAATATGCACATTGTAAACACAGATTTACTCATTGCAGTTTCTTCATTTTGTGATAGGTCACGTTGCAATTATGTATACGGAAAGGTGCACAATAAACAACATCTGATATGACAGTCTTCTTCTCCTCCATAAGTAAACTAAAGTTGATGCATTGAAGTGATGCTGAAATCTAGCTAACTAGTAACGTTATACTGATTCAGTGACTGTTTTGGTGACTAGTAGCTAGTTAGCTAACTTTACCAGATGTTCGAAGCAACATCACATTCATCTTCTACGACCACGGTGAACTAGTTACCTAAGTAAATTGATTTTAAAATAAGCTAGCAAACTACGTAGCATAGCCAGTTAGGTAGCTAGCTAATTATCTTTACAATGCTAGCATTAGCTCGAGCGCTTGCGACAGCCCTGGATCTCAATCTAGCTAAACTAGTGTAATGAAAATAGCACAATCCTCACCTTGGTATAATCCTTGCTTAGCTGGTGCTGTTCACACTTCTATCAGATATCGTTTGTCATGAAAGTCGCCAGATGTTTAATCGGTCTTTGTTGTATTTTTTTTTTCGCTAGCTAGCGATTTGAATTTCAACCGGACGTTCTGGCGGGTGCGAGCTGATTTCCCTACTATTAAAGGGGAAGTCCCTACTACTAAAGGCAAGTGAAACAACGTTTTTCAGTTCCGTTCCCTGAAATAAATCATATGTTGTCTATGACCCCTGTTCTTTCACAAGACACTGATGACACTTGTGGAGAGTTCTTTACTTGAGCAATTGTTATTTAAAACAAATTTAAAAGCATAATAGCATCATATCTCAGATTGATTTCCTTTGAAAGCCTGGGAAAACGCTTGGGCTTCTTCTGGATACTCTGGAGAAGAGATGATCTGAACATTCTACAACCCCAAAAGATGTATTACCGCCACCAACTGGACGACGTTGAAAAAAACAAGGTAAAAATAAAATCCATACATGATAGGGAAAACAAACTTAAATCCACCCCAAATAAAACAATAAAAACCACATTGACAAAACCAAAACCCCCAAACACCCACTTCTTCCATCCTTCAAATCCCCATATCTCCCTTCTTCTGACTAGCCTAGTTAAATAAAGGTTAAATAATGTATTCATTTTTAATTCTCAGGCTCTATGACCTGAGAGGCTTGACAATACTCCATGCAACTCCTCCGCCAAGAAGTCTTTCAGTCCCAGGAAACATTCCGCCGCATCCACAATGATGTCTATTTTCCAGGACTTCCTCTCCACCTTGGCTATAAAGGCCACAAAGTCCACCTTCTTAACCTTTAACATATCTGGGTTCTGCTGTTGAACGGCAACCCCTGCACCCTTCAGTGAAGACCTACCCACCATCATGGACTCTTCAGGTGCACCATTTGAAACCTCAACCCTTTTAACAGCCGCTGCATATGAAATGCCCTGACTTAGGTCACCTCATTCTCGTTGGGCATTCCAAATAGGTGGCTTATTGGTTACCACCACAATTGCAACATGCCATATTTTCATCACTTTTAAAACACATGATATGATCTTTTCCACAACTTGGACATATTTGATTCTCCCTTCTGCAAACACTTGAAACATGTCCAAAAGCTTTACAGTGATCACACTGCATTGGTCTCGGAACAAATGTTCTCTCTGTAGTTTATATATCCCAAATGCACTTGAGTAGGGAGAGATTCCAAAAATAACACTTTTTTCTTCGTACATCCCACAATTCATCCGACGAGTATCAATCACTCCAGGAATATTATTCATCTCTGCAACATTGATTTCCAATGAAACGCCAGATATTACCCTCGCGAGGGGTGCCCTGTTCCGAAGAGACACACAGGACACATCAAACTCGGGTGAGACGCAACACACGTTCCTTCTAAAAACTCAGAAGAACAAAAAAATCGAAACAAGCTCGCCTCTAGTGATCCTCACAGCCTTCACGTTACCCAGCACTCTCTCCACCAGTTTGAATATATCAAATTAATTCTTCAAAATTGGCAATCCAATCAGCTGCTCCTAATTAACAAAACGTACTCCTACAAGATAAGAAGGGACATTCGCATCACTGCTTCTTTGCTCCGTTTTCTATTCTTTTGGATAACATTCCAATTCTCCTTGATTCCCCCGCCATTGTATTCACGCTCCACATCAGCGTCCACTTCCGCCAAGTTTTCTCCTCTCTTACCGATGATCTGTCCATTTTACATTTGACATTTTAGTCATTTAGCAGACGCTCTTATCCAGAGCGACTTACAGTAGAGTGCATACATTTTATT